>NW_007727363.1:110100-118912 GCF_000696425.1 Galeopterus variegatus
TTTTGGCCTTCTTATGATCCAGAGCATATTTTAATATATATATATATATATATATATATATGTATATATATGTATATATATGTATATGATTATTTACATTTTCTTCAAAGTTTTATAGATTGTTATTGCATTTTATAGAATTTCTTTTGATCCTAGGAAAAAAGAATATTTACAATTACCAATACTACAATATAAATGTAAAAACTCTGATGTCTCTATGTATATAAGCTGACTTTTAGAAAACTTAAGGGAAAAAATGCTGATATTCCAACTATGGGTGCTGTGGTTTGAATGTCCCCCAACCTTATGTTGGAACTTAACCCCCAATACAGTGGTAGATTGTGGGTCCTTTAAGAGGAGATTGGATAAGGAGGACTGTGCCTTCATGAATAGATTGACCCATTTGTGGAATTACGGGTTGATGGTTTAATGGGTTGTCATGGGAGTGGCTCTGATGGCTTTATAAGAAGAGTTAGTGAGAAGGTTAGCACACTTGCTCAGCCCATTTCTCTTGCCATGTGATACTCTGCATCACCACTGGACCCTGTAGAGAGTTCCCACCCAGAAGGTCCTTACCAGATACATTCCTCAGGCCATGGATTTCCTAGCTTCCCAAACTGTAAGAAATAAATTTCATTTATTTATAAATCATTCAGTTTCAGGTATTCTGTTATAAGCAACAGAAATGAGCTAATACAATGGTTTTTTCTTCATATTAATCCATTTCTGTTCCTTATTTAAAAAAACCCAAAACTGGGTAATTTATAAAGAAAATAAGTTTATTTGGCTCATGATTCTGGGGCAGCTGCATCAGGTGCAGGCCACAGGCTGCTTCTACTCATGGTATAAAATGTAAGGGCAGCCAGCAGTTGCAAGCAGATCACACGGTAAGAGGAAGCAAGAGGGGGTGATGTGCCAGGGTCCTTTAAATAACCAGCTCTCACAGGNTGGTGCCAAGAAACACATATGTTCAGTTGAATGAACATGAACTTGGTCTCATTAGTTTCATGATATAAATCAACTGAGACAACCATTCATTCATTCATAAAACATTTATTGAAAGTCCACTATGCATCAATCACTGAAGACAAAGTGAGTAAGACAAGAGTTTGTTACATTTAATTTTCTGTATATTACCTGTGGAATGATGTACATTCATATTGGAAATATGTTTTTATGAACCTATCTATGCTGCTCCCAAGAATTTCCAAAAGTCTCAATAGTTTTTTACTTATAATTTACACTAATTCTTATACATCACTCCTACTAACTTTATAAAAAATAATGTCTTTGCATTTTGGCCTTCTTATGATCCAGAGCATATTTTAATATATATATATATATATATATATATATATGATTATTTACATTTTCTTCAAAGTTTTATAGATTGTTATTGCATTTTATAGAATTTCTTTTGATCCTAGGAAAAAAGAATATTTACAATTACCAATACTACAATATAAATGTAAAAACTCTGATGTCTCTATGTATATAAGCTGACTTTTAGAAAACTTAAGGGAAAAAATGCTGATATTCCAACTATGGGTGCTGTGGTTTGAATGTCCCCCAACCTCATGTTGGAACTGAACCCCCAATACAGTGGTAGATTGTGGGTCCTTTAAGAGGCGATTGGATAAGGAGGACTGTGCCTTCATGAATAGATTGACCCATTTGTGGAATTATGGGTTGATGGTTTAATGGGTGGTCATGGAAGTGGCTCAGATGGCTTTATAAGGAGTTAGTGAGAAAGTTAGCACACTTGCTCAGCCCATTTCTCTTGCCATGTGATACCCTGCATCACCACTGGACCCTGTAGAGAGTTCCCACCCAGAAGGTCCTTACCAGGTACATTCCTCAGGCCATGGACTTCCGAGCTTCCAAAACTGTAAGAAATAAATTTCATTTATTTATAAATCATTCAGTTTCAGGTATTCTGTTATAAGCAACAGAAATGAGCATAATCTCATTTATTAGGCTAATAAGTTTATAAAATGCTTGATTTAAAACTAATCACATTGATTTAATGAATTTATTTACAAATTACAATCATATATAATTATGGGGTATGCAGTGATGTTCTGATATATGTAGAGAGTTTGGAGTGATTAAATCAAGCTGACATATCTATCAGCTTAAATACTTATCATTGACTTCTTCTGACTAACTATAACTTTGTACCTTTGACTGACATCTCCCATTTCCTCCATCCCGTCCTTCCAGCCTCTGGTAATCACGATTCTACTCTCTGATTCTATCAGTTTGGTTTATTTAGATTCCTCATAAGTGGAACATGTAGTTTTTGTCTTTCTATGCCTGGATTATTTTACTTAGTATAATGTCCTCTAGGTTTATCCATGTTGTTGTAAATGACAGAATTTCCTTCTTTTATAAAGCTGATTTATAGTCCATTGGTATGTATACCACATTTTCTTTATCCATTCATCTGCTGATGAACACTTAAGTTGATTCCATACCTTGGCTCCTGTGAAGGAGTGCAGCTATCTCTTTGACATAATTTCAAGTCTTTAGGATGCCCAGAAGTTGGATTGCTGGATTATATGGTAAGTCTATTTTTAGTTTAACAAACTTCATACAGTTTTCCCATAACTTACTAATTATATACAGTACTAATTTACATTCCCACCAACAGTGTGCAGGGTTGCAATTTCTCCACATCCTCACCAATACCTATCTGTTGTTTTTTTCTTTTTTTGATAACAACAGTTGTAACAGGTATACAGTGATATCTTGTTGTGGTTTTGATTTGCATTTTCTTGATGATTAATGATGATGAAAATCTTTTCATATACCTGTTGGCCATTTGTATGTCTTCTTTGGAGAAATGTCTGTTCAGATATTTTGCCCATTTTTAAATCAGGTTGTTTTTGTTTTGTTTTGTTTTGCTACTAAGTTGTAGGATTACCTTATGTATTTTGGATATTAACCTCATTTAAACATTTAAATGAGGTTTGCAAATATTTTTTCACATTTTTTAGGTTGTCTTTTCACTCCGCTGATTGTTTCCTTTGCTATGCAGTAGATTTTTAGTTCAATTTAGTCTCACTTGTCTATCTTGCTCGTCTTTTGCTGTCTGCGCTTTCAGTGTCATATCCAAAAACTCATTCCAAGACCAATGTGATAAAGATTTTCCCTTATGTTTTCTACTAGAATTTTTGTACTTGCAGGTTTTATGTTTAATCTTTAATTTAATTTGAGTGCTTTTTGTATATGGTTTAAGATAAGGGTCCAATTTTATACTTTTTCATGTGGATATACATTTTTGCCAGCATTTGTTGAAGAGACTACCCTTTCTCTATTGTGTATTCTTGGCACCATTGTCAGTGATTAGTTGACTATATATGAGTGGGTTTATTTCTGGGCTCTCTCTTTTGTTCCATTGATCTATATGTCTATCTTTATTCCAGTACTATACTGTTTTAATTACTGTAGCTCTGTAATATATTTTAAAATCAGGTCATGTGATGCCTCCAGCTTTGTTCTCCTTTCTCAAGATTGTTTTGGCTTTTGGGGGTCTTATGTGGTTCTGTATGAATTGGGGGATTTTTTTTTACTTCTGTAAAAAATGTCATTGGGATTTTGATAGGGATAGCATTGAATCTGTAAATCACTTTGGATAGTAAAAATATTTTAACAATATTAAGTCTTCCAATCTATGAACAAAGGATATCTTTCCATTTATTTGTGTCTTTTCTTATTTCTTTCATCAAGATTTTGATGTTTTCAGTGTGCAAGTTTTTACCTCCTTAGTTAAGTTTAAGTCTTTTATTCTTTTTAATGCTATTGTAAATGGGAAATTTTTCTTAATTTCTTTTTTGCATAGTTTGTTGTTAGTGTATAGAAGCACAACTGATTTTTGTATGTTGATTGTGTATCCTGAAATTTTACTAAATTTCTTTATTAGTTCTAACAGTTTTGTGTGTGTAGAGTCTTTACAGTTTTTTATGTATAAGATCATGTCATCTGCAAACAGATAATTTTACTTTTTCCTTTTGGATTTAGATGCTTTTTATTTCTTTTTCATGCCTAATTCCTCTAGCCAGAACTTCTAGTACTATGTTAAGTAAAAGTGGCAAAAGTGGGCATCCTTTCCTTGTTCTTGATCTTACAGAAAACTCTTTCAGATTTTCACCATTGAGTATGATGTTAGCTTTGGGGTTATCATATATGACCCATATTATGTTGAGGTAATTTCCTTTTATTCCTAGTTGGTTGAGAGTCTTTATCTTGAAAGTGTATTGAATCTTTACAAATGCTTTTTCTATATGTATTGAGATGATCATATGATTTTTATCCTTCATTGTATTGATGTGATGTATCACATCATTAATTTTTATATGTTGAACAATCCTTGTATTCCAGGATAAATCCCACTTAGTCATGGTGTAGAGATTCTTTTAATGTGCTGTTGAGTTCTGCCCACTAGTATGTTGTTGAGGAGTTTTGCATCTGCCTTCATCAGGGATACTAGCCTGTAGTTTTCTTTTCTTGTAGTGTCTTTGTCTGGCTTTGGTGTCACAGTAATGCTGGCATCATAAAATGAGTTTAGAAGTATTCTGTCCTCTTCAGTTTTTTGGAAGAATTCGAGAAGGGTTGGCAATAATTCTTCTATAAATATTTGGTAGAATTCATTACTGAAACCATCCTGGGCTTTTCTTTGTGGAAGGCTTTCGATTATTGATTCAATCTCCTTACCAGTTATACAGGTCTGTTTAGATTTTCTATTTCTTCCTGATACAGTCTTGGAAAATTGTACATTTTAGGAATTTATCCATTTCTTTTAGGCTATTCAGTTTGTTGGTTTATAATTGTTCACATTAGTCTCATATGATCCTTTTTATTTCTGTGGCATCAATTGTAATGTCTTCCTTTCCTTTCTGATTTTATTTATTTGAGTCTCATTTCTATTGGTTTTAGCAAGCGTAGCTAAAGGTTTGTCAATGATGTTAATCTTTAAAAATAACTCAGTTTTATTGATTTTTTGTATTGCTTTTCTATATAATTTGCTTATTTCTGCTCTCATCTTTATTATATTTCCTTCCTTATGCTAACTTTCTGCTTAGTTTGTTCTTTTTCTTCTAGTTCCTTGAGGTTAATTGCTTATTTGAGATCTTTATTCTTTTTAAATGTAGTCATTTATACTGTGAACTTCCCTTTTAGTACTGCTTTTGCTGCATCGCATAAATTTCGGTATGTTGTGTTTTCCTTTTCATTTGTTTCAAAATATTTTATAATTTCCCTTTTGATTTCTCTTTTGCTCCATTGGCTGTTAGAGTGTGCTGTTCAATTTCTGCATATTTGTAAAATTTCCAGTTTTCCTTCTGAATTAATGTCCAGTTTCATTTCATTATGATTGGAAAAAATACTTGGTATGATTTTAATCTTAAAATTGTTAAACTTGTTTTGTGGCTGAATGTGATTTTTCTTGAAGAATGTTCCATGTGTGCTTTAAAAAAATGTGTATCTCGTTGCTGTCTGGAGAAACGTTCTGTATATATCTGTTAGTTCCATTTCTTCTATAGTGCTGAAGTCCACTGTTTCCTTAATGATTTTTTTGCCTGGATGTTCTATCCATTAGTTAAAGTAGGGTATTGAGGTATTCTACTATTATTATATTGCTGTCTATTTCTCCTTTCAGTTCTGTCAGTATTTTTTTTATATATTCAGGTGCTCTCTTGTTGGGTGAATATATTTATGATTGTTTTATCTTCCTGGGGAATTTACTCTTTTATCATTATATGATATTCTTCTTTGTCTCCTGTGACAGTTTTTTATTTAAAGTCTACTTTGTCTGATATAAGTATAGCCACCTCTGCTCTCTTCTTTTGGTTACAATTTCTATGAAATATCTTCATCTTTACAATTTTCATGAAGTATCTTTACAATTTTCATTACATATGTGTGTGCCCTAAACCTAAAGTGACTTATAGACAGCATATAGTTGAATCTTCTTTTTTTTTTTAAATCCATTCAGCCACTTTGCATCTTTTGATTGGGGAGTTAATCCATTACATTTAAAATAATGATTGATGATAGGGAAGGATTTCCTATTGCCATTTTGTTAATTATTTTCTGTCCATCTTGTATCTTTTTCTTCCTCTTTTCCCTCTTGCTGTCTTAAATTGGTGCTATTGTTTAAATTAGTTTAAAATTCTATGAATTTTTTATCTTTATTTTGGGAAGGCAATGTATACTTAATATTATATGCTGAATATAAATATATATACACTCATATGTACTAGAATGATATATTATATAAAATGTATATATACACATGTATATATAAACATATGAAGTTTATAGGTATAGGTATGTGTATACAGCTGAAGGCAATTCTGTGCATGTGTGTGTTAAGAAGACATTTGCATTAACTTTATTAGAATTGAAATTTATTTTAGGATTAAGATTTAATATTTTGGATAGTTTTCTATAATTATTTATAATATGATAAAATGTTATTACCAATATCATTATACACCAACTTATCTATGTTACATATATTATTAAGTATATATCAAGTTATATTTAAAAATAAAAATAAGAATGAAATTGAACTTTACAATAAAAATATTTGACCTGTGTAAGTGCATTGAAACTTACAACATCTTAAGTTAATGGTTATATTGGTAACAACATAATTTGCCATGAGGATTTTCTTTTTAAAAAAGGAAAGAAAAATTAAGAGAAAATGATGAAATGGTTGCTTGTTAGATTCAAGTATTTTTCATCAGCTTTGCCTTCCACTCTTTAATGGTTATAGTTATAGCTGTGTTTGATTAGTGGACACTTACGCAGTACTAGGAACTAGAGGCATATCACCTGGGGAAGGGGAATGGAGGCTGTGTTTTCCTAGTCTTCAACTATTTCAGTCAACCAATCAATACTTATTAATTACTTATTCAACAAATATATCAATTATATGGCAGGTACTGATCTAGCTATGCATGGAAAGATAGAAAAATCACCTACTCGAGTCAAATTTACCTTCTAGTCATAGCAGACAGGCAATATAAAAGTAAGAAAATGAGCAAACTAAAGGAAAATCAAAATCAGTGATGTAACCACTACACTGAATGAATTCATGAATTCTGTTGCTCTATTTATGATGTGAGTGATCTATTTTCCTCTAAATGGACTTATAAATTTTCTCTCTCAGTTGCTAAGAATCTAGAAGACCAGCTCTTCTTCAGATCACTTTCCCCTACAGATAACCCTCTTTGGTAGAATTTGAAAGGGCTCTATGCTGGCACTCTCTACTGTGACCATCACATGGTTAAGAGGGAGCGTTTATGCATCCTTTGTGGTAATTAGTTCTGGGAGCCCATACCATTCTCACCTCAGCCTCCTCTTCCTGCTTCTTTGTCAAAGAAGCTCATCTCTTTCTTTTGGGTATTTCTAAGTGCCAATCTGTGTCTCATGATTTAAGAGGACATAGGTCAAGATCACTGGATGGTCTTACCAAAGTCTCTCCAGCAGGCAGAACAGAGGGTGATGCACCCCACTCACCCCCACACCCTTTCTTCTTCAGTATATGTATCCAGAGGCAGGAGCTCATATCACATCAATTCCCTCTGAAAAAATACTTTTAATCTCCAGTACCTCACTTGACCCGTTTAATCCCTTTCACAGACTGTAGGATGGTGGTTAGCCAAGAGTTGCCACCACCCCCTTTAAATGTTCTACATAGGTAGTCTAGCACCTCACTTTAGAATGCTGAAGTATCTTTCACCTCCTGTTTTGTAAACTCAACTAAAATTTAGGTAAAGATTCTCAATTTAGGGTCGTGTAACTATAATAAGTACAATGCGGATAATTAAAACAAGGTATGTGATAGAGTCACTGGAAAGTTCTTTCACACTGGATTGTCCAGGAAGGCTTCTACTGACAAGAAAGAATGAGTCATGACAAAATTGTGAGAGAGCATGCTGAAGAGAGAAAAGGGCTAGTGAGGAGGCCCTAAGGTGTCAAAAATGACTTGAGAATGTTTATGGAACAGGAAGCAAGCCAGTGCAGGTAGAGTGTGCAGGTTAGAGGAAGATATGAAGGCAGAGAATAAGTCGGTGGCCAGGCCTTGTAAGTCTTTATAAACAAGAAAAGTTGTTTTAAGCTGATGGATTGAAAGGGGGAGGAAAAGAAAAAGAAGAATCAGGGTTAACTACTCAATCATCAACCAAATCCATACCAGTCACTATAAAAACAAAGGAAAAGTAGGAAAGAGGGGTTCTGTCCTTTTATGGAGAGTAGTTATATAGCTTGACATCAGGCCAAGAAGAGACTTTTATGCTCATGCCACTAAACTTTTGCACAAAATATGACTACTGGATTATCAAGTTCAAATGTTCATTCTTGGAAAATTGCACATTTTATTCAGTCATTTAAAATGTGTAGATTTATGCTATTTTCTGTGCTCCTTTCTTTGCTACCATACCAGCTTTTCTGATTAAGAGTCTCCTCATTGTGTGCTTTATTTTCAGCCCTGATTGAGAAGGTAAGAGATTACAAGTAGTCCTCTGTGCTTTAACATGACTTAAATTGTGTAATGGTCATCCAGTGACTCAAAGAAGAAAATAAGGACTTTCATTCTAGAATCTCAAGAATTGGGAACTCAGAGGAGGGCTCAGATCTTCAGAGGAACCTGAGAGGAGCTTCTCTCTGAAGCTGCACCTCATGACAAGAAATATCAGTAAAAGGATTACAAATAGACTTCCAGTCAAGATGGCAGAATAGACGGCTCCCAGCATCACTCTCTCCCACAAATCAACCAGTTTACCGTAATAACTTCGTATAGCAT
>NW_007727363.1:119851-122954 GCF_000696425.1 Galeopterus variegatus
GGGAAAGGCACATGGCCCATCTCATGATAAGTGTTTGCAGCATGGGTGGTAGAGGAGACAGACCCACCAAGAGAACACTGGGACACAGCAAGGACTGCTGATCTGCACCCCAATCAGCAAAGGACCACTTAGAGGAGACTGGTCAGGAATATAGAGTTGCATAGGGTGCAGTTTGGTGAAAAGACTCGGGCCCAGACCAGAGTTTCTACACAACCCAGGTGCACTGGATCTCATGAGAGCTGGAAGTACCTATAAAGTCAACCATTAAAACATGAGCTGCACAAAAACCTTTCCCTAGGGAATCAGCAGCAAAGCAGCAATTTAGCTCAACCACAGAGCTCAGGTACTGGTCCCCACAGAAAGTTCCCCCATTTTAGAAGTAAGCAAAGGACAATAAATTAGTTCCAGTGCAGAGTTTAAATAGTGGGAACAGCAAATAATCCAACACAGAAATGAAAGAAAAAACAAAGTACCCACAACCAGAGACAAAGTTTCATACTCACTAGCAAAGGTCTTATCTCACGAAAGAACACCTATAACACCTAGAAGGACTGGAAGTCCCCTGGGCTACTAAGACAGGAAGGGAGGAGGGCTGGGGACTCCAGCAATGCCCCCTGACACCCGCAACCAATCCCAAGGGTGGAGGACAAAGGCCTCGGCCACAGACCCCCACACATGCAGCCAGCCCAAAGGTGACCACCGAGCCACCAGGAAGCACCCAAGACTCTCTCAGCTGGGGTGGTGGGGGACCTCAGGCTTCAGCCACGACCTCCCTGACACATGCAGCCAGCCCAGTGACAATCACCAAGCCACTGCAGGAAGTGCCCTGGGTGCTTCTAAACCAGGGCAGTGGGGGGCCTCAGGCCTTGGCCATGCCCCCCAAACATGTGCAGCCAACCCAGCAATGACCACCAAGCTGCCATAGGAAGCACCCTGGACCTCCTAAGCTGGGGCGGTAGGGGGCCTTGGGCCTCAGCCATGCCCCTCTGACACCTGCAGCCCACCCAGCAGTGACCACCAAGCTGCCACGGGAAGTGCCCCAGCCTCCCAAGCTGGGGTGATGGGGGGTCAAGGGTCTCAGCCATGTCCCCCTGATACATGCAGCCAGCCCAGCAGTGACTGAGCCACTGCAGGAAGTGCCCAGGCTCTCCTGGGCCAGGGCAGTGCAGGGCCTTGGGCCTCAGCCACGCCTCCCCAGCACATGGAACCAGCCCAGCGATGACCCCCAAGCTGCAGCATAAAGGTCCCTGGGTTCCCAAGCTGGGATGAGGGCTTTTGCCACCCCCCACCCCCAACATCCACACCCAGCCCAGCAATGACCAAACCACCGCTGGAAGCCCCCCAGTCACCCCTGTGGAATGAGGGGCTTGCCAAAGGCCTCAATCCTGCCCCTCCTCCTTTCTCCTTCTTCCACCCCATTCTTCCCCGCCTTCTTTCCCCCGCCTTCCCAACTCTGCAACAACATCCTAGAATGAAAAAAAATAACATTAATAAAATTACGTTTTCTTTCAAAAAAAAAAAAAGGATTACAAGTGTCCATCTATATTTGGTAAAGTGAGTCATAGGCAAGGCTCTGAGGCAAGCTATCAAGATGAAGGAACTGAGTTCAATTTGCATAAATAAATGAAAGCACAGGGAGTAAAGAGTAAGTCATGAAATTTCATGGGTCCAAGAAGGAACCTTATTTTCTCCTGGTTTGTCAGAATGTGGCCAAATCAGGAGACGGGGACTGTAGAAGAAGCTCACGGGACCGGGAGAGGAGATGGAAAGCAGAAACATTAGATGTTGAAACACTGTTTAGAGCGTGGTGGTTAATAGCACCAGCTTTGGAGCCAAACTTCCTGAGTCAAACGTGGTTCCTCACTGACAAGTTGTGTGACCAGCAAGTCACTTATTCCTCTGTGCCTCAATTTCTGATCTGTGACTGGGGAGGATAATACTCCATACCTCCTAGCGTTGTAGAGGATTCAGTGAGTTCATATGTATGGAGCACTTAGAACATAGCCCACACTACATACGCACTATCTAAACCTGGATGACAGGGACACCTGGGGTCAAACTAAAGTGGCTTTCCCAAGTACTGTGCTAGGACTAAGATAGTGGATGGGATCTAGGTTCTGTGTTCTTTGGCATTTGTGATCTGTATAGGTATAGAGGACTAGCATCTCAGAGATGATATTCAATCAGAAATGAGGCTCACACATAGTAATGNGATCAGTCTTGAACAAAGTCAGACTAGAAAGACATTCTGGAAAGGGCTATCAAGGATTCCTAACACAGCAAGGTCAAGAGGCAAAGATGAGCCGAAAAATCTAGAAATCATCTCATCCTTTTCAAAATAATTGCAGTTTTGGATTTAAATCTATTCTTATGGAACTAAAGAATTTTAAAAGTTAACAGAGGTTTTAGAACTTCTAGTGGATGTAATTTAGACTTTCTTTATCCCCCACAAATAGTTATATAAGAAGTAATTTTAAATACATATCATTTAGAACAGATTTAGATATTAATGTATTATAGGAAACAATTTGGTTAGCAGAAAATGGATTTTCTCTTTCTTGGAGCATCATCAGCTTTATAAATCATTCCAATTCCCCTTTTTAAAAAAGACTGGAAGAAATATCAATTACTTTGCAAAATGAGTCAAGCTCATCGGAGTCTGAAAAGTAGCAGGAGAAAAGTAGAGACAGAGTGTCCCCAGAGGACCATAATACAGGGCTTGTCAAAGTTCCCAAATTCAGTTCACAGAGGACCAGAGCATCATGGAACCAGATTTGCTTAGCAACAAAAGGAATGAAAACTGAAATAAAATATAGCAAAGCTAAAATTACATTATAAATGGTACATTATTAAAATCCCCCTTGCTTTGCCTAGATTGCTGCTATTTTGAAGACTCTCCCTCCTAAGCATGATGAATCTTTTCTGAACAATTTCACCACATTAGCCGCAACACAAAACTTGACATCTAATTCAGTCCTGCCCTCTGATTTTATAATCTAAATGATGAATCCAAGATCTCTCAAATGAAAATTTATGAGTGCTAAATTTTAAGATGCTTACCAATACTTTCAATCATATGAAAAATCTATAGAACATTTTCTAA
>NW_007727363.1:124009-125371 GCF_000696425.1 Galeopterus variegatus
AAATTTTAAGATGCTTACCAATACTTTCAATCATATGAAAAATCTATAGAACATTTTCTAAACCCCCGTAGAATGTATTATCTTGGTGATCTGGAAAAATAAGATATTCTGACAATAAGAAGATCATACATTGCTTGCTGAAATGTCATCCTGACCCACATTGAGAAGACTTTCATAAAATAAAAGTGGTCATGTTGGCAAAAAAGCAAAGGATCACCAAAGTTCAGTTGTATTTTAAAGACACTGACTTATTGACTTCCTGAAGGATACTTCCACAGAGAAAATTTTCAGATGATTATTATTATAAATTAAATGGGTACATGGATGTTTTCTTCAAGAAAACAAAACACCCACATTCACTTTACAATAAGAGAGAATGTTAGTTCCTCTAAAAGTTCCAGAATGTAAGCTCACTTACTAGAGATAGAAGCCTGCCTAAAAAATTGCTAAAGATGCACAAAAAGGTCTAGAAAGACTTGGATCAAAGTGAATACTATGAATCAGAATTGTCACATTTCAGATGCTTTATTGTCACTACCATTCATTCTATTATTCTTTTATTTCAATTTTTGTTGATACTAGTATTTCATAACCTAGAATATCTATAAATTTATATTCCTCTTTTTTCCCAGCACTCCCAACTACACATGAGGGTGTCTTCTGTTCTGGAGAGAATTATTTAGAGCAGTGCTTCTCAACATAGTTCTATTGAAGGACCAGCTTTTTTTAATTTCGTTTTGATTTTGTTTGCAATCTATTGTGGATCTATTCTATTATACAATTCAATTAAAATGTATTACTGTCAAAATGAAATTATTAAGACAAAGGCATAAGATATAAGCCACATTTTTATTATTAAATTTAATAGTCATTCATTCTGTGAAACTGCTAAAAATGTTTTTCAATGCTTACTGCCAATGTTTCTGCTTATATCATTATATGCTAGTAACAGTTCTTGGATTGGCACTAGTCCATGGTTCACAATTTAGTAGCATTGGCTTGGAGGGTTCAAATTAACCATAACTATCATGATTCCCCACAGTACAGAGTGACACTGAGGTATAGGGATCGACTTCATATAGTAGCTATAGCAATAAATGATTTCTTTTATTTATATAGCATGTTTTTACTTCCCAAAGTGTTTGCATGTTCATACTACCATTTATCTTCAGAACCACATGGCAGGTAGATGAAATCTCATTACTTTACCAGCAAGAAGCCAAAATATTTTCATTGCAAAAATGCACTTACTTAAGTCCACATGTTTTAGCTTACTATTTTCTAGTCTTACATTATAAAAACCTGTGTACAAAACAACACCCTATGCAAACTACACAGTGAACTGAGTTACTGACCCTTTTG
>NW_007727363.1:125769-126632 GCF_000696425.1 Galeopterus variegatus
CCTGTGTACAAAACAACACCCTATGCAAACTACACAGTGAACTGAGTTACTGACCCTTTTGTTTAATTCAAGAACACACACTGTGCTTGGTCTCTGTGGGAAACCCAAGAGGTGAATAAGCTGTTGCTTACATTTTGATAGGGTGGATAAAGCATATAATCACTAAGTGTAGTGCAAGGCACGATGTGGTAGAGTTATGTGAGTACCAAACCAAGCACTATAACAGTTGAGAAGGAGAGGTTAATTTTGGCTACAGAGAGTAGCGTTTGGGTTGGGTGTTGTTGTAGAGTAGCTTTCAGAATTGCTGAAATGAATTTTTGGTGAGGAGGTAGAATAACATGAGCAAAGGCAATTTGGACCATAGAAAGGTTAGCAAAAAGAGTTGTTACAGAAGATGTGATGGAGAGACAAAAAAGAGAATTACATCACACTATATACAACAAAACTTAACAAAAGTCCTCATTAAACACTGGTGTCCTTCCCAATGACTCATCAGCTTCTTACCAGCTGACAGGACTATTTATCTTATCCCTAACTTTTCCTTCTCTCTTCCAGAGCAATCTAAAATCTCTTTCCTTATGTAATTTTGTGTTTCAATATTCCTCATCCCACTCAGTAAACAAGCAACTATCATTGATATCATGTTCCTTAGAATCTATATGGGAAAAGGATAAATAACATTTAGATCTTTCTCTTTATTCCTCTAACATGAATGGACATACAGAGATATGTATTAGATGATGGTTGGCACTGAAATAGTCATGTAGTGTAAGGGTGGGGACCAGTGGCTAGAAGAGGAAGCCATTTAACAGTGGAGAAGCAAAGAGAGAAACAGAGTTCATAGAAAACACACGGTGTGTGTG
>NW_007727363.1:127960-129423 GCF_000696425.1 Galeopterus variegatus
CATAGAGATTCTTCCCACCAGCCACACTCTTATGTTGTCCAAATTGTCACCTTTGGCCATGAAGGACGCCAGCAAAAATAGCACCCGCAGGAAAGCATAGCGAGGGTCCATGGATGTACCACCAAGAGAAAAGATAAAGTCACCAGCATAGGACCGAACAGGCAATAGGTTTCAGAACAGTGAATTTTATGATTAGAAAGGGCTGGTTGCTAATAAAATTCAGTGATTATGACATGATTTCCCTAACCATACTTAAAGTAACATCAAGGTTATCCAAATAGAGTATTTTAATGAATTCACAAAGACCAGAAGGCATTTCTAGATTTCTCAGCTGCAATAGTTCTGAAATCTGTTATATCCAGCTCAACAGAACAGTAAAGCAAAAACTCTTATTGCTGGTGACATTCCAGGGAACAGTTAAAATTACTTTATGGTTGTCAGTAATGAAAGTGGACAGTAGTGTAACAATACATATTAAGGTGAGTTTAGTTTTATGTCCTGAGAACAATCTGCTTTACCCTTACAGTTCAATTCTTTAAACTGTTTCTGTTTTAAATAATTACAAGTGATAGCTGGCAAGTGACAGTTATAACCACCACAGCAAATGGGCTTTCTTGTAGTGTTGTAGTTCACCCCCAAGTACTATTACATTGGACTTCTACGGAATTTAGTGTAAGTGAGGATGTCACATGAATCCAATGCCTCCTGACTTACACTGAGCTTGCAAGGATCTCCTTCAAGCAAGACCAGCTCAAGCGCATGTCTATGGATGCTTCACAATTGTTAGTACACATAACCCTGGTAGTGCTTGAGTTGCTATTAGGAGACAAAAATATTTTGTCTTAATAGTTCTATTTTTATTTGGAAATTAAAATATTAAAATAAATAAAAAGATCACATGAAATCCATGATTTCATGAATATTGTTGCTTAAGATGATTTTTTAAAAGAGCCCATATTAAGAAAAACATTAAATAAATAATGGCATAAGTGGTAAGTGGTAGAAATGACAAAACATTTCATGTTGGTGTATGAATGACTTTGGTAACCAGCCTCCGAGAAGTGGTCCTCCACTCCTGGTGTTCATGACTGTATATAGTCCCCTCCCGCACTGAATAGGGCTGACTTGTCACCAACAGATGTTGTGTGAATGAAAGAGTGTGACTCCCAAAGCTAGGGCAAAAGTCACTGAGGCTTCCCTTTTGCTGCTTCTGATCATCTGTTCTGGGGGGAGTCAGCTGCCATGCCATGGAAAGCAGCCCTAATGGAGAGGTCCACGTGTGAGGAACTGAGTCCTCCTGCTGACAGCCAGCAAGGAACTGAGACCTCTTGTCTCCAACCACGCAAGTGGGCTGACTCCTTGACTGCAACCACATAAGGCACCCTGAGCCACAACCACACATCTAAACCACTCTGAAATTTCTGACCCACAAAACTGCGTGAGATGATACATGCTTATTGTTG
>NW_007727363.1:129790-130586 GCF_000696425.1 Galeopterus variegatus
CTAAACCACTCTGAAATTTCTGACCCACAAAACTGCGTGAGATGATACATGCTTATTGTTGCTTTAAGCTGCTATATTTGGGAATAATCTTTTACACAGCAATAGATAACTAATAATAGATAAGTAATACCATGACCAAGAACTGGAAATGATGGTAAAGAAGCCCATTTACCACTGCTCATATATAGCTTTGTTTTTTTGCCATCTCTATTCTGAAACTTCTGTTACATAGAGCTGAACTGAGATCTAACAAAAAGTGTACATCTTGCTTCTGCTTTTTGGTGAATCTGTATATGTTACCTCCTATCTGGCACAGTATTTACATCACTTATTCCTTCTGACAGTGAAAGAGCTACAGGCTTTTGATAAAGGCAAAGACTCTGTAGCCAAGAGAAATCTAGTATATTCCAAGATGTGATCTAAAGTTCTGAATTTCAAATACTAGATGACATGCTGTTTCTCTCGTTCTCTGTATGTGCTTTTCTAAAACTTCATGACTGACACATAGTAATTACATATATATTTATTACACGTTTATGTGATACAGTGTGATATTTCGATACGTGAATACATTCTATAATGGTCAAAACAGGGTGATTAGTGTATTCATCATTTAAGCATTTATAATTTATTCATGATGAGAACACTAAAAAACCTCTCTTCTAGCTATTTTGAATGTTTTGAAATATACCATAGAATATTAACTCTCGTCATGCAAACACACGCCAGAACTTATTCTTTTTTTTTTTTTTTTTGTCTTTTTCCGTGTCCGGCAACGGATTGCAACCCTCAGTGT
>NW_007727363.1:131379-162133 GCF_000696425.1 Galeopterus variegatus
CGGGAGTGCCGCCGCGCTTCCCAAGCGGCGCACTATCCAGTGTGCCACCGGGCCGGCCCCCAGAACTTATTCTTTCTAACTGTGGTTTTGTACTGTTAACCAATCTCTCACCATTGCCCCTCTGCCCTCTACTTTCCCCATCCTCTGGTAACCTCTATTCTACTCTCTACTTCTATGAGAAAAATTTTTTAGATTCCACATATGTGTGAGGTCATGCAGTATTTGTCCCTCTGTGCCTGGCTTATTTCATTTAACATAATACTACTGGGAACACTTAATACTCACATGCAGAAGAATGAAACTAGATCCTTATTTCTCACCATATACAAAAATTAACTCAAAATGGATTAAAGTCTTAAATGTAAGGCCCAAAACTATAAAACTACTAGAAGAAAACATAGGGGAAAAGCTCTTGACATTGGCCTGGACAAGGACTTTTTTGTATAAAACCTCAAAAGCACAGCAATAAAAGCAAAAATAGACAAACAAAATTACATCATCTTTTGCACAGCAAAAGAAACAATCAACAGAGCAAGCAGGCAACCTATAGGATGGGAGAATATATTTGCAAACTATACATTTGATAATCTTTGTTTCTAAAAGGATCTCAAAGCAGCTACCAGCTCTCAGCTCTGCCCTCATATGTGACTTTATAGTTTTCCTGAGTGCCTAAGTGGGTCTACGGTAAATTCAAAGTGTTACGGTTCTTCTTTAATTTCTTTTTTATAAAAACTTCAAAATACATTTAAAGTATTTTTTTTATTAATTGGCTTTCTCCTTATTTCAGCAGAAGCAGTTTGCTTTCAAAAGTTCCCTGCTCACAGCAGTCTAGCTTCTCACCTTCACTCAAAATTCTAGTTGGGCAAGTTCCCCTGATGCTGTTGGTCTCTGATTAGGAAGAAAAGAACTAATGGAAAGAACGTAATGAGAGGGTAAGCAGAATTCAGTTCATTTTCTATATTTACTCACCTACTGTCACTCACGTGTTTATTATAATTTCCCAATTATGTTCTCCTCATCAGTGAAAGTGTCTTATGAGGTCTTGGGTATGCATGCTGAGAATTAATTTGGCCTTCCCTGTGTTCTGCTGTGTCAGCATTTCATAATTACCCCCACCATGGGTTGTCTCCCAGATGATTGCTAAAATTATACATCGTGGGATTTAACTATAGACCAAAACATGGTGTTCTTTAATCTTCTCTAGAATTCCTTCCAAATAACTAAGGAACTAATCAACCCAGCTCTATTTTTTCTTTGTCTCTAGTTGGGCCTTTTCAAGTACCTCTCTGAACAGAATGGAAGCTTGTTTACCTTTTGTGTCTGCAGGCTGCTTTGGTTCATGCGGAAAAGAAACAGTTTGCACTTCTTCAAAGCCCCATTAGAAGAGGCTCCTTGTGCCAGTCTCACCAGTAATCTGCAGGATGTTCTCACCCACTGACATATATTCGCCACATAGTAAATTTAGTGGATACCTAATTTCGAGGATACCTTAAATCCCACACTATCACTTCTTTTTTTTTTCCTTTTTTTTGTCTTTTTTCATGACCAGCAACAGGATCGCAACCCTCAGTGTTGCGCCCGCACCTCGCTCAGCCAGTGAGCCGCCGGTCTGTATGTGGGATCCGAACCCTCGGTGGGAGCGCCGCTGCGCTCCCAAGCGGTGCACTGTAGCAATGTGCCACCAGGCCGGCCCATCACTTCTTGATTCTTGCTCAGGAATCATGTTATTAGTGCCCACATCACAAGCAATCCAGATGAAAGCAATTCTTGGTAGAGATGTAAATGAAATATGCCAGGAAGTCTAACTTCTAGTTCTGGCTCTAAATCTCCAAACATGACTGGGATGAGTCTCGCCACTGCCCAGGGGCCATTCACTCCATCTGTAAAGTAGGAGGGCTTGGGTAGGTGACTTCCAGCTGTACAGGCCTAGAGCTTCTGAAACAGCTCAGGACACCCACATATTCCTGTGGGCACATGTGCTTCTGGCCACTTCTGGCACTGCTTTCTTTCTCACTAGCTATTTTATTCATTGTCATCAGTCATGTTTATTCCTTTTCTTTACTCTGTCCCTTTTCTTTTGGATTTCCCATCCTTTCTTTCTCCCTCTAAAGTCCCTGCAAGGGAAAGAAGGCATGATAGAGATTTACTGCTTCTTGATGTGAATTATGCAGTTCTAGCTTCATTAGAAAATAGACCTGAAAAAGGCCTCCCAGGAAAGGAGTCATCAAGTCATTCCTTATTTGCATATTATTTCTTTCTGGAATGTTCTCTCCTAATTATTTGATTATTTATTGCTTTTAGGTCTCCTCAACTGGAATGTCTCCATGAAAACAACCATCCATGTGCCTGTTTGCCTGCTCCAGCCCCAGCACCTAGGCCTTTGTTAGACAAAGTAATAATTGTAGTTGTTTGTATCAATCTATATGCTCAATATGCTAAATTAATTGAACCAAAGTCTCAACAAAATCTGGCTTTTAAGGAAAGTATGCCCCAAAGACATCAGAACTATTTAGAAACAGCAGTGGTTCAGAAAACACTTAATGTAGTAACATTAAATTGCCCCCAGTGTGATATGAGGCAGAAAATCAGAAAGAAAGAAAAAATTCCTAGACAGGAGTGTCTAGTAAACCTTGAAATAGTTCTCAGCTGTGTGGCATGTGGTATGACTGGATAAACAAACTTAACAAGCACATTTGGGCTGG
This sequence comes from Galeopterus variegatus, assembly GCF_000696425.1. Taxonomy (NCBI): domain Eukaryota; kingdom Metazoa; phylum Chordata; class Mammalia; order Dermoptera; family Cynocephalidae; genus Galeopterus; species Galeopterus variegatus. The sequence continues at coordinate 134,082 of NW_007727363.1, forward strand.
AGAATTCTTCTGGCTATAATTGTACTCTACATTTCTTTCTGTGGTCAGAAGCAAGGTAAAAATTTTAGGGGCTCTATTCTTAATGACCATGCCATTTTAGTTTACGGAAATTCCTCATTAATTTGACTTCCATAAACACAGGCTTTATGTAGCTAAAACTGATTTTATTTTTTAAGTAGGTGCTGTTTCTGAGAATAAATATTAAATAAAATGGAGGAAATACAAATAAAATGTTTTAAAAATTAAAATGCATGACTTGAGGGCTAGTTCTACTTTGTAATTTGATTTAAAGGAAAAAACTGACTCATTCCTATTTCAGTAATTAAATTATAACTCTGTATTCAACTGGTATTTTGAAGTTACATTGCTTATTTATTAATTAAAAAGTCCTTTGAGGCCTTATGAAAAATAATCCAAATTTAAAAGATTAAAAGAATTGACAAGAGCTGAATTATTTGTGCTCCTTTTATATAAACCTAAAATTTAAAGGTATGACTTGCTGAAAGTTTGTTTTGGTGAAGATTTGCTTTTCCATAGATATAAAACATTATCCTGAAGTGCTTAACTTATAACACCAATATGTTAAAGTGAAATTGTTTTAAGTCTTGCTATTCGATGATCTGAAAATATGTCACAAATTATGACATTGCTATTGTGTGTGCTTAAGAAATATTCTAACACAATATACCAAGAAGACATGAAACTACAATTTTACAGAAGAGGACACTGAGACAACAAAAGATTCAGTAACTGCTTAAGATCATATGACTTGGAGGAGCCAAGAACTAAATACAGATCTGTTGACTCCCAAATCTAGGCAATTGTTTGCCCCATGGAGTCTTTTTGGGTCACTTTTGGAGAATCTTTCCTATGAGATCATCTAGAACTTCTCTGCAATCTTCCTCCCATACCCTTCCTGAGCGCCTTCACAGTGTGGCACAAAGGGCAACAAACAGACGAGCAAAGGTGTCATTGGGCCACTCACAGCATATCCTGGGCAGGTCAGGCAAGAAAAACAATCCAGTAGTTTGTGCGGACAATACTTCAAGTGGTCCATAAATGGCAGCAGGACTTTGAAAGAGGGATCCAAATGAAAAAACTACCATTTGTGTGAGAAAAGAGATGGGAAATATTTAATAGTGGAGTCACACTGGAGAATATCTACATCCTCCAAGGTCCAGTTAAAATCCTGCCTCCTGAACAAAGCCTCTCCTGTTAGCCCACTTCATTTTCTTCTCTGGTTTCAAATTATATTTACTGTCTGTTAGGGTTTCTTTTTTGCATTTTGTCATACATAATCTTGTTTAACCTTTTCAAATGTTTATGTATTGTCTACTGAATAAGCCACAGTTCTTGAGAGACAGGTACTTATTTTTCTTTTCTTTCTTTCTTATCTGTCTTATGTTTCTTTTTATCTTCCTAGTATTTTCTTGGTGCTTGGCTTATGGAAAACCACCAAAAGAAGTTAGAATTGGACTGAAATGAAAAAATAGTAACAGTAGTAAATGATCATGAACAGCTTTGTAAGGCTGATCACAGTAGAATTCACAAGCTATTCTTTTTCCTTTTACAAATACAACTGAAAAACCAAAGTTAGAACGTTTGTCAATCAATGTCCATGCAGGAAACAGAAGGCTCTCTCAGAGAGATGACTGGAGAGATTTTAATGAAGGTAATGTTTACAGAGGCATGGCAGGGTTAAAGAAACCAACAAAAAGTGGCGAAGCACCCCAAGGAATAGCAACTGTGAAATGCCTTTATCACCCCAAAGCCTGCAGGGGTCAAAGCATGGCAATATTGTAGTCAGATGAAGCTAAGTAGTGGGAAATGGATCAACTAAAAGAGCTCCGATTGTAGGTAGAGGAATGTACTCACTACCAAAAGTCACTAGTGCTGGTAGTAGGTCAGAGACGCACATAAACACCCTGATGTCTGTCTGTCTGCCTGTCTCTCCTCCTGCTCTCTGATACCTATTTGGCCCCTCATATTGGATGAAACCAACCGGAAGTGAGAGGGTGAGAGAGTTCAGATGATGCAGTCTACAGATATCCACTTGATGAGGAATTGTACAATGTGGAAAAGATCAGAGAATGGGTCTGGAAGGGCAAATGGAGGATAAGCAGCACAAAATTCCTTCCTGATTTCTTTGGATATAATTATTTGTAAAATGTGTTGCTATATGTGACTATTTTTGCCAAATAATATAAGGATGATCACCAGATGCAAAATAATTTCTTTATTATCTACCACCAAATAATAGCTTATACAATTACATAGTTTGTTCCATGTGTGGCATTTTAGAAATTTTTCTCCAAATCATCTCATATTATACTACTGATTTTACATTTTTTAAGTTGCTATCTTAAACCATTAATCTAACAATAGCAAAAAGCAGAACTTACTCTCGTTTTACTGTATGATTGTTAATGTTAACCTTTACTTCTTATTGAAGTCTGGAATTCAATCCCATTTGATATGTTCTTCAGGACTGTTTTGATCCTTTACTTTTCCAAACCACAACTACACATATACTTAAATTATTTAAAACATATGAAAAAATACATCAAATATTTTCAAGAAAAATACTGTTTATGAGAAACATAGATGTGTGATAGTATAGCCCTTGTTCATGGGCAAACTTAACATTATTTAGCCTCTAGACATTAGCAGGAAAACACAGCAGCATTGACCAAGAGGCTGAAGACACATCTCCCCTGCTGTAAATCCAAAAATAAACTCTTGAAATGCTCCCCAGGGCAAGGGTCCTTGACTTTTTATTTATTTATTTTAGCACCACTTGTGCACATGATAAACTGGTACAAATTTTGACACCCTAGATTTAACTACACTGTGCCCCCCAAAAGTCACTGTATTAGTCTGTTTCTGTTGCTTATAACAAAATACCTGGAACTGGGTAATTTATAAAGAAAACAAAACTTATTGCTTATAGTTTCAGAGGCTGGGAAGTCCACAGTGCAGGCAACACATCTGGTGAGGTTCTTGGTGGTAGTGACAGTAATCCAGGGGTCTCACCTGATAGAAATGGTGGGGCAGTGAGAGAGATAGCATTCTCCTTTTAAAGCCCTCAGAGCCACATTTCTGACCACCATTATTAGTCCATTCACTATGGAACAGTCCTACAATCTAATCACCTCTTCAAGGCTTCACCTTTCAATTACTATAACAGGATTTCCCACCCTCAACAGTTACAGTGGGAATTAAGCTTCTAATATATGAACTTTGGGGACACAATTCAATCAGTACACAGCAGTCACATTTCCCGTTTTAACTGACACGTTAGGAGAATTCAACTGTTTCAACCTTGATATAAAGATATTAAATTTGCCTTTCATTATCATATCTGAGTAGCTGGTATAATGCCATTTATTGGGATGGAGAAGAATGAGAGAGAAGGAGATTTAGATGGGGAAAAAAATTCAAGGGCTCAGTTTTGAAAAGTTCAAACACAGAGGCCTGTTCAACCTCCCAGGGGATAATTGAGCTTGGAATTCATAGAAGAGGCCTGGACTGGAGCTGTGAATAGCAGAGTTGTCACTATGGAAGGTACATACCACCATGAGACTGAATGAGGTCACCAGGAAGGAAGAAGTGTTAGGTTCTGAGTGTTAAATAGCTCTTATGAATTATAAGGCATTTTCAGAGAAAGAGGGCTTTCCAGATACTAAAATGTATTTTTAAGCTGTAAGGATTAAGACAATGTGAAATTGAATTGTAATGTTAGAGATCCATAATTAAGGAAAGAGTCTGAAAAGAGTTTCAAGTATATGTGGAAATTATTATGTAATAGTAGCATTTCCACTCTATAGAGTAAATATAGTTTATTCACCTGAGCCTATTCATCATGGGATCCCTTCTGGGTTTTCCTTAGAAATTACTGTCTTTAAACCTTATTGCTATTTTGACTACCTATTTCAACAAATAAAGTTGAATAGTTAAAACCCTGAAAAATGTTAGATATTGTCTTTAACTTATGTGGAATTTATTTTGATGTAACTTATAAGCAAATAAATTAGCATACAAGTAAAAAATATTTTTGTAATCATGGGGTAAGGAAGGTATTTCTAAACATGGCATATAAGATAGAAGCCATATTAAAAAGTTTATAAAGAATAAATAATTCAACAAAACAGACTAAAAATGACACACTGAGGAAAATATTTTCAAGAAAACTGTCAAAGCTTTATTTTCTTAATGTAACATATCAGAATGTTTCATAAATCACTGTTAAGCAAGGGAATACCCATAGGAACATAGAGGCTTTGTTATGTAATTTTTAAAAATTGTGAAAACAGGGCCGGCCCGGTGGCGCACTGGATAGTGCGCCGCTTGGGAAGCGCGGCGGCGCTCCCGTCCGAGGGTTCGGATCCCACATACAGACCGGCTCCCGCTCACTGGCTGAGCGAGGCACGGGAGCAGCGCCGAGGCTTGCAATCCCGTTGCCGGTCCCCGGTCCGGTGCGGAGGCGACACTGAGGGTTGCGATCCGTTGCTGGACACGGAAAAAAGACAAAAGACAAAAGACAAAAAAAAAAATTGTGAAAACATATAAATAGCAAGTAATTTACAAAACAAGGTTTGTATATTTAATTATAAAAAGAAACTAAAACCACAGTAAAATACCAGTTTTTCCTGCCATGAGATAGGCGAAGATATGTCGAATCTTAACTATTGATGGAGGAGGTCACTTTGGTGAAATAAGGCAAAAGTTTTAATACTAGCTAGAACACATAGTGTTTTCCAAAGATGGCAGCAGCAATATATGACCTATGCCACATACTTTTCTTACAATGAGACATCAACACTCTTCCATTGAAAGATTGGATCTATGAGGCTTCCAGTCAAGATGGTGGAGAAGACAGTTCCTAGCATCATTTTTTCCCACAAATCAACCATTTTGCAACTATTAAAAAGCAATAACAGGAGCCCCGAGAGCTGTGCCAGAAGAGGTAGGAGCCACACACCGTGGGACCCCCAGCCCAGGCCAGTGCCCGCCACCCAGAGAGGCCTGAGAGCCACCGGGCCCACACACCCAAAGTCAACCATATGGGAACAGGCAGGCTCCCTGTGACCTCCAGCCCAGGTCAGGCCCTGCTGCTTAGAGAGGCCCAAGAGCTGCCAGGCCCACACACCCTGAGTCAGCCATGCCAGAACGGGCAGGCGCTGCAGGACCCCCAGCCCAGGCCAGTCCCTGCTGCCCAGAGAGGCTCAAGAGCCTCCAGGCCCACACACCCTGAGTCAGCTGTGCCAGAACGGGCAGGTGCTGCAGGACCCCCAGCCCAGGCTACTTCCTGCTGCTCAGAATTGGAAGTCCCTTCAAGATCCAGGCCAGACATCAGGGTGGAACGAGTGGACTGTGATACCCCCTGCCATAATGACTAAACACCAAAGGAAACAACAGAAATATGAAAAATCAAGAAAGTACATCACCATCAAAGGAAAATAATAATTCTCAAGCTCTAGATCCTATAGATCAGGAAGTCCTTGAAACGAGTGACAAGGAATATAGAGAAACAATTCTAAGGAAACTAAATGAGATACAAAAAAACTCAGTTAGGCAACACAATGAAATCAGAAAAAATATACCGGATCTGAAAGAAGAAATGTACAAAGAAATCAATGCCCTGAAAAAGAATGTAGCAGAGCTTGTGGAGCTGAAGGATTCACACAACAGAGAGTCTAACCAGCAGGCTAGAACAAGAAAAAGAGAGAATTTCTGGCCTTAAAGACAGGCTGTTTGAATTAACACAGGCAGACCAGAAAAAAGAATAAAGAATTTTTAAAAATTGAAGAAAATCTAAGAGAGATAACAGACAACCTTAAGCACTCAAATATCCGAATCATGGGTATTCCAGAAGGGGAGGAAAAAGGAAATGGCATTGAAAACTTATTCAATGAAATAATAGCAGAAAATTTCCCAGGTATGGGGAAAGTCACAGGTCTTCAGATTAGAGAGGCCCAAAGATCCCCAAACATATTCAAACCAAAAAGGTCCTCTCCAGGACATGTTATAGTCAAACAGGCAAAACTCAGAGACAAAGAGAGAATCTTAAAAGCTGCAAGAGAAAACAGCAAATCACCTGTGAGGGAGCCCCAATCAGACTAACAACAGACTTTTCATCAGAAACCCTAAAAGCCAGAAAAGTATGGGATAGTATATTCAAAATACTAAATGACAAAAATTGCCAGCCAAGAATACTTTACCCAGAAGGCTATCATTCTGAAATGAAGGACAGATAGTATATTTCTCAGACAAGCAAAAACTGTGGGAGAATAAAATACTCAATAAAATACTAGCTAACAGAATACAGCAACACATACACAAAATTATACATCCTGATCAAGTGAGATTCATTCCAGGGATGCAAGGATGGTTCAACATATGCTAATCAATAAATGTTATACACCACATCAATAAAAGCAAAGACAAAATCCATATGATCATCTCTATATATGCTGAAAAAGCATTTGACAAAATTTAACATTCTTTCATGATAAAGACTCTCTACAAGTTAGGTATAGATGGAAAGTATCTCAACACAATTAAAGCCATATATGATAAGCCCACTGCCAATATCATCCTGAATGGGGAAAAGCTAGACAAGAACAGGAACTAGACAAGGACGCCCACTCTCACAACTCCTATTCAACATAGTGTTGGAAGTACTAGCCAGAACAATCAGAGAAGAGAAGGAAATAAATGGCATCCAGATTGGAAAAGATGAAGTCAAACTGTCCCTGTTTGCGGATGACATGATCCTATAGCCTAAACAGCCTAAAGCTTCTACAAAAAAACTCTTACAGTTGATAAATGATTTCAGCAAAGTTGCAGGATACAAAATCAACACACAAAAAATCAGTAGCATTTCTATTCTCCAATACTTAACATGCAGAAAGAGAAATCAAGAAAGCTTGCTCATTTACAATAACCACCAAAAAAATAAAATAAAATACTTATGAATTGAGTTAACCAAGGATGTGAAAAATCTCTATGAAGAGAACTACAAACCATTGTAGACAGAAATTAAAGAGGACACAAGAAGAGGGAAAGAGATCCCATGCTTTTGGATCAGAAAAATTGACATTGTGAAAATGTCCATATTACCCAAAGTGATCTATAGAATCAATGCAATTCCCATCAAAATTCCAATGACATTTTCCTCAGAAATGGAAAAAAACTATCCAGACATTTATATGGCATAACAAAACACCACACATAGCCAAAGCAATCCTGAGCAAAAAATAAATAAATAAATAAATAAAGCTGGAGGCATAACACTACCTGACTTTAAACTGTATTACAAAGCTATAATAACCAAAACACATGGTACTGGCATAAAAAACAGACACATGGAACAATGGAATAGAATAGAGAACCCAGAAATCAACCCATACACCTACAGCCATCCGATCTTTGACAAAGCACCAATTCTACACACTGGGGAAGAGACTGCCTTTCAGCAAATGGTGCTGGGAAAACTGGATATTCATATGTAGAAGAATGAAACTAGACCCATACCTCTCACCATATACCAAAATCAATGCAAAATGGACTAAATAATTAAATATACATCCTGAAACAATAAAACTCCTTATATAAAACATAGGAGAAACACTCCAGGAAGTAGGATTGGGTACAGACTTCATGAATATGACCCCTAAAGCACAGGCATTTAAAGGAAAAATAAACAAATGGGATTATATCAAACTAAACAGCTTCTGCACAGCAAAAGAAACAATCAATAGAGTGAAAAGACAACCAACAGAGTGGGAGAAAATATTTCCAAAATATACATCTGACAAAGGAATAATATCCAGGATATACAAGGAACTCAAACAACTTTACAGCAAAAAACAAATAACCCCATTAAAAAATGGGCAAAGGAGCTGAATAGGCATTTCTCAAAGGAAGATATACAAATGGCCAACAGACACATGAAAAAATGCTCAACATCACTCAGCATCTGGGAAATGCAAATCAAAACCACTCTGAGATACCATCTCACTCCAGTCAGGGTGGCTAATATCTAAAAGACTGAGAACGATAAATGCCAGAGAGGTTATGGAGAAAAAGGAACTCTTATACACTGTTGGTGGAACTGCAAAATGGTGCAGCCTTTATGGAAGATGGTATGGAGGTTCCTCAAGCAATTACAGATAGATCTACCATATGACCCAGCTATTCCACTGCTGGGAATATACCCAGAAGAATGGAAATCATCATGCCGAAGGGTTACCTGTACTCCAGTGCTTGTTGCAGCACTATTTACAATAGCCAAGAGTTGGAACCAGCCCAAATGTTTATCATTAGATGAGGTGATAAGGAAAATGTGGTATATCTACCCAATGGAATACTACTCTGCTATAAAAAAGAGTGAAATACTACCATTCTCAACAACATGGATGGACTTGTAGAAGATTATATTAAGTGAAACAAACAGAAAGAGAAATACCACATGTTCTCACTTGTTTGTGGGAGCTAAAAATAAATAAATAAATAAGCACACAAACAAATAAAGGGTGAGGGTAAGAAGAAAGAACAATCATAACAATTCCTGGAACTTGTTAAGACAAGTGAACAGATATGATGTAGGAGGGAGGGAGGAGAAAGAGGGAAGGGGAGGAAGAGGAATGGGTAAAGTTTCACAAAAATCAACTACAATGTATATTGAGAAGTTAAAAGGGGGGAAAAAAAAGAAGGGTTGGATCTACATTCCCTCTCCTTGAACCTAGCTGACCTTTATAACTGCTTCCATTAATAAAATGTAACAGAAGTGATATTATGTGACTTCCAAGGCTGGATTAGAGAAGGCAATATGGTTTTGCCTAGTTCTCTTTCTTTCTCTCTCTTTCTGATTGCTCTTGAAGTCCACCCACCATCCTGTAAAAAAGCTGGGCCTTTGGCTGATGGCTAGCATCAACCTTCAGACATCTGAGAGAGTGACCAAGCCTTCAGATGACTTCATACCCTTGACTTCTAGTCTTCCACCTGAGATTCAGATATCACACAGAAGAGGCAAGCTGTCCCTGTTATGTCTCAATTTCTCATCCACAGAAACCATAGGAAATAATAAATAGTCATTGTTATTTCAAGTCATAAAGTTTTGCAGTGGTTTTTTTTTTGTTTGTTTGGTTTTGGTTTTGTTTGTTTTTTTTTTTTTTTTAATGCAACAGTAGGTAACTAAGACACTGGCTTTCAGCACCATATATCAAAAGACTTAATACAGGGCATATCTTGAAGAAGCAATCAGGCAAGTGAACAAGTATTGTCCAAGTTATCTTGAAGAAGCAATCAGGCAAGTGAACAAGTATTTATATACAGGGAAAACCTTTACAGCTTCCAATTTTTCACACTTATGTAAAAGATAATGTCAAAAACTAGGAACTGCTTAAATAAATTGATATATCCATACAGTGGAATGCTATTTAACCATTCAAAATGTGTACTATAAATGTATTTGGCATGAGGAATTCTTCATTTTATATAACAGTTATATAAACAACATTTTTTTACATGTAGAATCCTATTCTTTTGGGAAAAATTTTCTGAAAATATGCATAAAACTATATTTTCATGATCAATTCAAATAAGCCATTTCTATTTTAGAAGTTATAAAGAAATCACCAAACATGCTTTCATGTAAGAATGACATATGCTGTGAGATAGATATTACTAGTGGTTTTGTTTTTAAAGAGATGAGGAGCACTTGCTATATTTTGAAAAATTGCAAAATGGTGCTCTTGTCCTTCTCCTCTTCCTACATCTCCTTTCCCACTTCTTATCAAATTGGTAAGTGCCTTTCTTTTTCTTAGGAAATACATATGATCACATTTGTTTATTTTTTCTTTTGTTGCTTGTGTTTTGGGGGTCTTATTGGCTAGTACTAAAAAGACTGAGAATAACAAATGCTGGCAAGGATGTGGAGAAAGGGAAACCCTCTTACACTGTTGGTGAGATTTTAAAATAGTACAGCCATTATGGAAAACAGTATGGAGGTTTCTCAAACAACCGCAGAGAGAACTGCCATATGATACAGCAATCTCATTTCTGTGTATATACCCAAAGGAATGGAAATTGTCATTTCAAAGGGACTCCTGTACTCCCATGCTCACAGAAGCTCTATTTACAATACCCAAGATATGGAACACACCTAAACGTCCATCAACAGAAGACTGGATAAGAAAAATGTGGTATATATACACAATGGAATACTACTCAGCCATTAAAAAATGAAATTCTACCATTTGTAGCAACATGGTTGAGCCTGAAAAAAATTACGTTAAGTGAAGTAAGCCAGACACAGAAAGAGAAACATTGCATGTCCTCACTCATAAGTGGATGCTAAGAAAAGAGGGGAAGAGAGGGGAGGGGAGGGAAGGGAAGGGGAGGGGAGGGAAGGGAAGGGAAGGGAAGGGAAGGGAAGGGAAGGCAGGTCCAGGATAATACATTGATCTTTTAAAAAGAGAGAACAAATCTGTGGTTACTAGAGGTGGGACGAGGGGAAGGGAGATGGGGGTTGAGGAGAGATTAGATAAGGGGCATAAAGAATAACTATGATTTGTAATAATGAACATGCTAATAATATTGATTTGATCAACATATGTCATACACAGGTGATAGGAGTCAATGCTGTATCCCCAAAATATATATAATCAATTATGCTTCAATTAAAAAAAGCGTATATGATAGGAATTATAATTTATTTGAATGAATGTCCCTAGATACTACCCTGAAAATGAAGGAGGCTTATTACTAAACATTAAAAAGGTCCTGGATGATATTATTAAGCCTATTTATACACATGGGAAAAAAATATCTTAGAATCTCTAAATGGCTTGCCCAATATTAGTCAGAAAATATCTAAAAACAAAACTAGATATGATGACTCCAACACTTCTGATCTTTGCACTACACAAAGAAGCATCAGAAAGCATTTCAAATTTCTATTACACTCTATTAGGTACTATGTAAAGAGGATTATATAGCCATATTGCCCTAGGCCTTATAGTCTATGTAAATTAATATTCATTTAATTAAAGGGAAAAATTGATAAGAATATAACACATTGAAATTCATAAGAAGATTATTATTGAACTGATACAGTAAAGAAATACAGATAAAAATTAGTGCTCACTTTAAATCTGGATGTTTTAATTATGCACCAAGACAATTCATTTCTTTAGAGGACAAAATACAAGGGTACTTCAAAAAGTTTGTGGAAAAATATAATTAAATACAATATGAAGTTTTCCATGAACTTTCTGAAGATCCCTTATATTGTTTACTAAATACATTCAGCATACTTTCAACAGTCTAAAATATTAACCGGAATGGGCTTATAATACTGGACCAGTCCAAGGTATTATTGTGAATTTTGTAAAATTTGTCTTCAGAACTCACTCACATTACCTTTGTCCTTCAAATTTTATTACCTAGACATATGGATATGTATCTGTTTTTCCCACAGAAAGGTTGATTCTGGCCATAAGATCTATTGGTTAAAGCACATTGTCTGGCAATTCTACATCAATGGCCCAGAAGTAATTACTGTAAAATTTTTGACAATCACGATTTTAAATTACTTATCCTATCTTACAGTGTTTGACTGATTTCTCATCATGTTGCTTCAGGATGCTGCATGGAAAATAAGTCATTAAGACTTTCTGTAAATATCCTGGTAACATTTTGTGAAATATTTTCTACCTTTAACATAGGTTACATAGAGGTGTGCCATTGATTAGGAAAATACTTAAGAAATTATCAGATATAGCTCACGTTCTATAAAAAGAAGGAAACTGAAGCTCAGAGAATGCCACTATTCATGCATCAAAAACTGAAGACTAATAGAGCCAGAATTAGAAATCAGATTTCCTAAACCCTAATCTACTTCTTTTTTCCCTCTGCTATATTTTACCATATGTTTATGCCACAGTTGCTTAGATGGGCTAAAAAAAATGAATGACTACTTTTAGTCCTCAAGTATAGGTTGTCTGCTGTCTGTGGAACACTCAGAGCACAGAATTTGCTGGATTCTATTTAATTAACAAGACAATTCTAAATGTAGACTGAGGATGTGCCTCATGCAATATAGATTGCATTCAAAGCCGTTGTTTAAGTAATTGAGTGGTTATGGCAATCTTCCTAAATCATTGCAAATTATTAAGCAGCATGTGGTACAATTGGGACCAGGATGGCTCAGGTGTAATAAATGGTTGTCCTTTGAGAGAGTCATTCCTTCATAATAGAGGAGCAATTCAGTAGGGAAATACAAGAAGCTTCAACTGTAGCAATTAAGTTTATTGAAAAATGTTGTATCTATATAATCCTTTGCTTCTTGTATAAATTAAATCTGAATCCAAAGATCAATTTTCCAATAAGCTACCAAAAGGATACAAATTAACTTAAAATAAAATTGTTCTTTGACTCTTTATTCATATTTTTATAAAATAGCAATTATTTTCCGTGACAAATTTTAAATCTCTGTTTTAAATGTACTTATTTAATTCAAATTTTCATGCTTACATAAAATGTAAGAAAAAAAAACAAGCAAACCTGTAAAACTCAAAGAAGAACTTAGGAGGTAGGATATTATTGGTTTTTTACAGAAATATATAAAATTAAAAGTTGAAAATTCAGGTAATTCATAAAACAGAAGAATTAAAATATAAATATAGGACTAAGTCTTATTATCTAAAGATAATAAGCCAAAAACCAGAATATCTTGAGTTTAAGTCTACCTAGCTCTAGAGTTACCCTGAAGCCTCATGGCTTTAATAAATCTGATGACAGCCTCCCTTCCCCTTCTTTTTCCTTTCCGGAAACCCATATATATTTAGTTTATATACACAATTTTTGAAGCTTTTTAACCTTTTTTCTGCATATTCATTTGTTTTCTTAACACTTTTTTCTGGGTAATCTATACACCAAAAATTCAACCTTCATTATTTTGATTATTGTATCATTTTAGCCTTTTTCTGTATTACTGAGTAAATTCCATTCAAAAGCATTTTTCTTAACACTTGCTGGGTAAGAAGTGGTTTGAGGATATAACACAATTTAAGTGGATTCCAAAATGGATAATAATTAAAAGCTCCAAAAAAAAAAAAAAAACAAAAAAAGAAGAAAGAATAGACAAAAAGTTTATGTATTATATGCCCACATTTAAAGAAGAATCTAACTCTAACATCAATAAGTCATGATTAAGCATTCAAGTATTCAATTAAGGCAAATGAATAAGTCAAGATTTTTTCATGGATTCCATTAATCATATTTGCTATCACATCAATTAAATTGGAGTTCTTATTTCTTCACTTCATAAATAACAGCTCTTTAGGGACCTGGCTGTGGGTAAAAATAGGAACCACATTTACATTACTCTGAAGAAACAGGTGCAGAAAGGGGCACATACCCAGGAGGTGCTGCTCACCACCCATACTTAATGCATCAGGCCAGGAGAATGTAGGTTGTTTTGAAATTTACGTCTCTCTTCTTTTTTTTTTTTTTTTTCTTTAAATATAGATTTTTTTTTCTGAAAAATATTTTGGAGTTTAGAAAACAGTTACAACACAACTCTCGAAAAGATTTCTGAAAACTGGACAACTTTAATACTTGATCTAAAACTGTGACATGTAAAATAGAATAACATAACTCATACAAATAGAGAATAAGAACACATCAATGATTTATTGATCTTATTAATGAGAGAACCAACAGGATAATACAATTGGTTCAAACAGTATTTGAGAACCTAAGTATTTATAGGTAATGATGAAAGGAAGTTGGAATAAGATTGCTGGTCAAATATGAAACAGCATAATATTCTATAGTCAATAAAACCATAACATTTGTATTGAATTTTTCTACCAGGAAGAATTTATTTGATTCTCTACAAATAAAAATCTACAAATTAACATGAAGCTTCACAGAGTCTGGGCCTTAATCAGTAGTTAATAATCAAACAAACCAAACAAACAAAGGTCTATTTCCACAGATATTTAACTAATCCTTGCGTGGTCCTGTAGACAATGCTCCAGGACGACACTGAAAGGACATGTAGCCATCCTTTTGCTCTAGACTTACGTTTTGGATAATTTTTCTTAGCACAGTTAACACGTGGAATGATGACATTATATGTCCTCAGGATTTATAAAGATCATGTTTTTGAAAGGAAGCAGATCTACAATTCATTGGTTAAGTTGTATATAGTAACCACTGAGCCACTAATTTGTGGGGGGTTTTTTTCGTTAAATTTTTATTTTGTCAATATACAATGTATATGATTATTATGGCCCATCACCGACACCTCCCTCCCTCCTCCCTCTCTCCCCTCCCCCCCAAGAATGTCCTTTCCATTTGCTTGTTGTAACAGTGCTCTCATTGCTATCTGATTTGAAAAGGAACATTCAGGATTCCAGGGAAGGGAAGGGAGTCTCCAGCTACATAGGGCTTTGAGGGAACTGGAGAGGAAATGAAGATTTCCCAGGCCCAAAGTATTGCCCACCCCTGCCCTCTGACCTCAGAGTTCTTTTCCATAGGTACACTGCTGGATTCTAAATAAGGCATATATCCTGGTGGGTAGGAACTGTGCAGTCAGACCAATGAGGACTCAAGTCTCTGGCCAGCCACTTACTGGTTGTTCAATCTTAGGCAAGTTATTTAACCTCTCTAAGCCTGAATTTCCCAATTTGTAAAATAAGGTGAACAGTAGAACTTACCCCCTACGGTTATTGTGAGAGTTGAGATGAAGGTCCGTGTTGCATGCAACATGGTATGCACAACAATCATCATCACCAGCATCATCCTCATCTTTAGAGAAAGAGACTGGCAGGGGAAGTAAGACCAGCAGTTGGGTAACAACCTTCCAGGCCCAACTAAGCAGACACACCCAGTTATTACCCCCAAGTTTTTGGTAACCAAACTCATGTGCTAATAATTATATCACATCCAAGAAAGGAGTTGTCCATGCCCTGATGACAGAGAAATTTTGAAAGCCAGAAAGACAGTGGATGTTGAATAAATTGTCCTTTATTCTGCAGGATGACTTCTGTACATACCTGCAGCTACAGTATTTGGAGCAAGCTAATGCTTTGGCCTGACAGAAAGAGGTTTTCTTTCTGCTGCCTGCTGTGCTGCAGAGGCTGTCATATGGGGGTCCCATGCTGCGCATTCTCTCTATGCCTGATGACACCTTAATCATGATCAGAGAAGATGGAGCTATTTATTTTTGGTCCCTGCAGCTGAAGTTGAAAAGAAGAAAGCGGGTTTTTGTATGTGATTTTCATTTGATAAGGATGCTGAGTGCTACAGTTTGATTTTATTTGCTATTTTAAACTGCTCCTTAAGTGGCGTGATTACATAAATTGTGTCCTTGAATATAATATATTCATGTTGGATTTCGCTAGTCTATGGAATGCAAATAAAATATGATCTCTGTATGTCGTACAGACAATGCTTCATTTTGCTTCTAAAATCAGATGGAGTGATGAATTACACATGATTCTATCATGTAATTTATCATATGTCTTAATGAAGGATAAATGGAAAAGAATTTTCCTTTCATTTCCCCTGTTAATGGTTATATCAGTTTAGGTAGCTATGCTAGGGTTTCTCTTTAGAGAACTTACTAAATCACATAAGTACTAAATTCTGAAGGCAAAAAGCATTTGGCAAGTACTCTTGGGAATAACAATGCCTGACCCATTTCAGGATATATTCTACACATATCTCTAAAGTTATTCTTTTATTATCTCATTCAATAAATAGCTGAGCCCCTGTCATAGTCCCGGCAACCATGTACCCATATTCTATCTTACTGATTCTCAGTCTTAATCATTTAGATATTGTAGGGTAACCACATTTTACTTAATGCTTCTTGTAGCAGGGATTTTTCCCTACTTCTTTTGAAAGGTAAGTATTCAGTTGATATCTAATAGGAAGTCACTTTAATTTCATTGTGAAAATAAGACATTTATACGAGAGGTCTTCAAAAAGTTCATGGAAAGATTTTTGTTATCTTTTAATTCTATTTTTCCATGAACTTTTTAAAGTACGCTCATATGTACACAATGTGAGTCTATGGAATAAAATACTAACTATTCTTTCAATACTTTAACTCAAAGATTATGTAAATAATATTTTCTTTAAAAACAATACAAAACCCCCCCCCAGACACTCAAAATAAATGGAAACAAATTTCTGCTTTTAAGTTTTTATGCAAAAATACACTTTTAAAGAAGTGTAAAAATTTGTAACTTCATTATAAATGAAAATAAACTACATAGTAATGTCTTAATAAACAGAATTTAATAAAAAGCCAAAATTCAGCAGTTTCTAAAAGTGATAGGAAAAATATTTGAAGAAGTTTATGTGTTTTGATGTATTAGATCAATCTTATTTTCTACACACTACACAAAATATTCACAAATGCATTTTTCTTTTCCCTTGAAAAACAAAATTGTTGGAGGCAATATGTTAATTTAATTGCATTTTTTTCTTGTGTCTGATTAATCTTGCATACTCAAAAAGGGAAACATTTGGGATTACTTTTTATGCTAAATTGATAATAACTGAAGAAATCACTGGTATTATTTGAACATGAATTTTAATCTCTTGATTGAAAAAGACATTAAAACAGACCTTTAGTAGTCTAATGACTTAGGAAACAAAAAATACTGGTACACAGCATTATATATGGTTAAGAAATGTTCTTGACACAGTGAACGAGGAAGGATTTTTGAGAAAGTATCTTGGAAGTATTAATACTTACCCACCCCCATCTCCCCAACCCCCACAATTATCAGTTCTTTAAGCCACTCCTGAGTGCAAATACGGTCACTTTTTATGAATTTGGTGCAGTTATACAAAATTTATGCTGAATTGAAATAGTCAGTGTCTCTTTCCTGACTCCTGAAAAATTTACAAACAGCTGGAAACTAAGCAGGATTGCAACTCTACTAATTAAAGAGTTAACATTTTAAAACAAATTACTTTGTGTAGAAAACATTTTTTGATATAATAGTTCTAAGTTTGTCTGCTACATATTCATAGTGAGCAGAAAGACAAATGTTTCTTCAGAGAGCACACCAGCCCAAGTGTCAGTAGATGGTTTGACCATGTGACATCCCCGGAGGCAGTTCTGAGCTGAGTGCACAACTGCCTGTGGAGCTCACCAAAAGGCCAGATGTTGCTACTAGAATGTTCCAAGGCCTGGCATCTGGGATCTTGGCAAGCCCCAGAGATAGCTTTGGGTCATGTGTCTATTGCTAAAATAGGAAATAAAAGAAAGTTCCACAGAAGAGGGTCTAAATGACTCTGAAGAGATATACAGAAATGTAAAGTAATTCAAAGTAACTAGGTTTTGGTAAATTATTGGTTTGTCTATATCACTTAAATATATAGTCAATGTCAAAATAGTTTCAAGGCTTGAAATAATAATTTTTCATTGACTTTAAGCATGTTCTGATTTAATTGCATCAATCAATCAAATTATTTTCCAGTAAGCAGTAGCTGAGAGAGCCCAACACATCCTTCAGTAGTGAATAAAAACAGAAGGAAGGCAGCTGCAGTCTTACTCTCAGATTTCACAGTTTTAGAGTGTTTTAAACTATTCGTCATCCCCTTCCTATGAAATTAAAGTTTGAAATGCAGAAATCTTAACATGCAATATAAAAATGAGGTGTTTTATGGAGGTGATTTTGTAATCATATTATTTTTTTTCTTGGAGCTATAGTTGTAGATTTATAGGTAGATTATGAAAAGTAACCTTGAAAATGCACTTTTAACTAAGTAATCCCACTTCTTAGGAGTCTGTCCAGAAAACTTACTCAGATATTGACAACGGTTTATTTGTAAGAATGTTCATTGTGAAAAAATAGCTAATACAAATTTTCAATAGTAAGGGATGATATACACAATACTCTGTAACATTCAAATAATTTTTAAGACTGCTTAATGGCATAGAAAAGTATTCATGATATACTTAAGGCAGGAGACAAAACTTTATAACATAAAACTCCATCTGGAAAAAAACACCAGATACATAACCACTCGAACTGGAAAAAAGCATAAAAATATTAGCAGTTGTTACGTCTAAATGGTGGACTATGGATAATTTTTATTTTCCTCTGTGATTCATTAGCATTTTAAATATATTTTATAAGGATTATACAATAAACATTGAAAAATACTATACAAATAGGAATTAAAATAAAGTACTTTATAATAGTATAATCGGAATGTATATGGTTTGAAAATGTTGAAAATCACAACTTCTTTAAACATTGAGAATTCTCTCGCTGTTCCTGGGAAAGCCACTCGAGTGTGAATTCTGCTTTGTCTTTACTGAGGATCAAGCAACAAATACAAAGAGGAACCCTGATACTATTGTCTGGTAGAAAATAATATGTGAAAAATCTGTTTTTAAACTAAAATATCATTTGGGGAGTATTTTTAATACCACTAAATTAAGAACCAACTTCAAAATGGGCAACAATTTCATGACAATAAGTGACTTCTCCTGTTATAAAATTATTTATTCCAGTTTATTTCAAATGTCAGTTACGAGTTAGATCACTTATAGTTTCCTTCCTACAATCCTTATGCTGTCCCATTTCTCCTACACTTAACAGTAAAATTAGTCACAGCATTCTTATTGGGCTTCCATTTCATAGTTAGAAATTTTTAGTGTTCTTCATTTTGTATTAGTAACTTATTTCTCTTTATCAAGTCTTAAGAATATCTATCATTCTATCAGTGTGTTCGATTATACATATTTCTAAACATACCTGGAATCTGAATAAGTACTTAATACTAATATCTATATGTTGTCATACAAATTTCATGTGTAATCACAAACATAAAACTCTTCTGCTTGTAATACCCTTTTGCAGCTGGCTTAGTGTTTCACTTACTTAGAGTTTAATTTTCATTAACCAGATTTTTAAAATTTCAAACAAATTCATTGTAATCTATGTTAGATGCTTGTTTAGCAATATCTCTGAAAGGTGGGACTGACTTTCAACAGCGGCGTCAAGACAGCAATACATTAAATCCGGTTCTCTCTCTTTGTGAAGATGGCAGCGTGAGCTCAGCTGGGCCCCACAGTCCTCAGCCCAGCCCTCGGCAGAAGCAGTGAATTCAGCCATAACTACTGCAGAGTCTGATCATTCTGCTGATGAAATTACACTGATCTAATTTGCACGCTGTGAAGACATTTGGCACTGGCTGGATCTGAGCCTTGACATCTTCATTGGAACTAAAAGTACACTAAGAACTGACATTACATTTCACGTTCTCTTCTGCCAGGCTGTGGCATTTCGTCCTCTTTAAAGGCATTATTTCAAGAACATTTAATTTGGCTTTGATATGCCTGCCATTTTGCTGGGTGAAACATACTGCGCCAGAAAAGCTCAGCTGTAATAAAGTTTGGCACCAACAACCCACCATATACCTGCACCATCCTGTGCAATTTAATTGGCATTCAGTGGGTTGATAAATGGATTGGCTTAATGAGACAATATACTTGACATATGCAGGACTCTCCTGAGGAACAGGATTCATTTTTTCACTTCACACATCAACATGTTACAGATACCAACACAGTCACCTCCAGCAGTTGTGCTGTAGCCAATGGACGCCTTCCACGGGGCTGATACTATCTTCCAGCCATCTCACTCCTCTATCCCTCAGCACCAACCAAAGTATGGTTTCAAAATTTCATTGTCTTTTGTGTTTTTCTAGATACAGGAAATAAGATAGCCTCCATCCTTCATTTACATAAATCTGTATTTTCCCAACAGATAAAACAGCCTTGTAGTCTAAACAGATTAGTTTTACCTGCTGTAAAATGGTGGCAGAACTATAAAATACAAGTAATAATGAATTCTAGGTGTAACTACTGACATATGTGATCATGTAAACAGGCAAGTGAGTGCCATTCTATCTTTAGAAATGTTGGTTTCAAAAATAAATTAATTTAAACAACAAAGAAACACCATTTTTCACTCCTCATATTAGCAAAGATTAAAAAGAACCATAATGGCGAGAGTTGGCAGGGAATCAAGGAAACAAGTGCCTCACGCTCTGCTGATGGGATTCTAAATTAATACAAGTTCTCTGCGAGGCAACTGGCAATATGTATCAAAAGCCTTAAAAATGAGCATAGCCTTTCACTAAGCATTTCCACGTCTGAAAATATATCCCAAGGAAATAAAGACATGCCAGAGATGGGTGTTCAATGATGATCATCCGAGGCAACTGGCAATATGTATCAAAAGCCTTAAAAATGAGCATAGCCTTTCACTAAGCATTTCCACTTCTGAAAATATATCCCAAGGAAATAAAGACATGCCAGAGATGGGTGTTCAATGATGATCATCACATTGATTATAATAGAAAAAAATTTAAAACAATCTGGATATCTTTAAAAAAAAAAAGATTGTCTAAGTAACATATGGAATACCTATATTCTAGAATGCTATACAGACATTAAAAGATATAGTAGAAATATTTGTCATGAAAAAAAGTCCTTGATGTCTTTTATGATGAAAAAATTTTAGATAACATTAGGTTCATTATTATTAATTTTTTATTTAAAAAATTTATGTATAAAATGTATTTATACCCATACTAAAAAAATGTCAAATGACAAATATCAAAATCATAATAATGCCTGCCTCTGGAAAAGAAACTATTAGAGTTTCTTTTTTATTTTTTCTTTATGCTTATCTGTATTTTCAATCAAATAAGTTATTTAAAGGATTTAATGAAGATGGCATTTTGAACTTCTCAAGGAATTTCTTTCTGACCAAAATGTGATTTTTAGAAATTCTTTACTGTGTTGTAAGTCAAATCATGCCTGTATAATTCAATTCTTCTTATGGTTCCAGGTCATTTAAGTATTCAGTCGAATAGCTATCCAGATAGGTAATTTATTGAAGACAAATGAAGTTTCTTTCAACCTCCAGCTTCCTGGGATTTGTCAGTTCAATAGCAATAGTTCAGTAGAAAGCAGCAGATTTTTAAAACACAATTAACGTTAAAAAGACTTCCAGAGTTTTTGTCTCCTAGTCACAATCCTTATTCAATTGAAACTGCTTGGCCTATTCTATTTATTTACAATGATGAAGATTTCTAAAAAAAAGATGAAAAATTTCATATGAGGGTCCAGACATGAAAAGGTTATTTAGATTTGCTAAGGCTCCATGGGAATCACTTTGTGCCGGGCGATAGGGATTCTAGGGTGCCTGAATAGGTGACTTCAAGGCTGACAACACAAATAGTAAAGGAAAGATCACTGGGATGGAATGAAAGTGTTTTAAAATGGAGATCAGCTTACGGTAGCCAAAGTGCTCCATAATGACCAATTGGAGGGCTTGGTCAGCGTTCCAACCCGTGTGGGATGCAGCGCCACTTGAACGGTGTCCAGGGCAGCTGCACTGCTCGCTTGCTGCTTCCCTGTGCAGTGTGCCTTGACAGTACCTGCCGCTGGCTTCCCTCCTGCCTCAGAGGTGGGGTGGGTACCCACGAGCCAATGCTCCTCATTTCAACTGGGTGCCAGTGTGATGCTCTCCATTCTGCTCCAGAGGAAGTTCCAACATGCAAATAAGCCCAAGGAAATGAAAAAATGAAATGGTGTGTGACAGTTTCTAATTACTGCATAAAAACAACATATGGAAACTTCATTGTCCATTTCATCCCTCAACATGTACCATCAAGTCAGACTTTTACTCAATCACTCTCTCGAGCATTCGGACCTGATTTACTTCAATAAGGTGGTTTTTAAAAAAACAAAAACAAAACCTTCTTATTTTTTATTTTTATTTATACATATTTATGGGGTACAGAGTTGACTATCAATATTTGTGTACAGTATGTGATAATCAAATCAATATTATCAGCATGTTCATCATTATAGATCGTAATTACTTTTTTGTGTCCCTTACCCAATTACTCCCTATCCCTCCTCCTCTCCTCCCCCTTTCCCACCTCTAGTAACTATAGCTCTGTTTCCTTCTTCTGAAAGTTCAACTTTTTATTATGCTCTTTCTTTCTTTCTTAGTTCCCACTTACGAGAGAGGACATGCAGTATTTCTCTTTCTGTGCCTGGCTTATTTCACTTAACATAATTTTCTCCAAGCTCATCCATGTTGCTGTGAATGGCTGAATTTCATTTTTTTTTTTTTGATGGGATAATTGTATTTTTTAAATTTTAAACATCTTGATCATTGGGTGATTTTCATAACCTTGCTTTATTTTCCATTTGAGTTTTCTTATTTTATTCTAGTTAGTTAATTGTATTCCCTAGGGTTGTTCACAACCTGGATTGAAATTGTCCATTCTTCAAAAGTTTAAATTAACTATCCCTAAGTACCTCTTATAAATGCTCGAATGGGTCCCTAATCACTTACTAGGGAAGGCAGGAGAACTGATTCAGCACTGTAGAAAAAAGCTGGTTACCAGATGTCCTGGCTTATTAACACACACATCGCTTTCTGTAATGGCATTCACGGAGCAAGCTGTGTGGGACCCAGAGATGGCAATGAAAAAGTTCTCTCAGATGAGCTTCAGAATGCGGGTGTGCTTTGGGAAAGTTTGAGAACAGTTGCTGCACAGGTTCATTTACGCCATTGTCAGGCATCATGTCTGGTGGGAGTTGCCTGGTTACAAAGAGCCCCTGTTCAAGGTCATAGGATATCACACCCACTCAGCCCTTCCGCTTTCCTATAATCTGGGCAGAACTGTCCATATGAACTCTTACATGTAGAAGAGAAAGACAGTGATAATAAACTTAGGAGCAATACAAAAGAAAAGCCAATTCTGTCTGATTGGTTTTCACCACCGCTAATTTTAAGGCCACCCATTGTTCAGCTCTGCAGTCTAATTTTATGTTAATATCCTGAAAGTTGTCAAATCTTGGCAAAACCTATGCATAAATTACACAGAAAGTAGCTCACAGGAGGGGGAAAAGTAATGACTGTCATGGTTAGCCAAACCCATTAATAGTCTGACAAGCAATAACCCAGGAGCTCTGGTCAACTGCTGCAGACATCTGTGAAACTTTTGCAATTAATATCATTTTTTCTCCCCCCACCCTTTTTTTTTTTGTTGGAAGAGGTATCAGCTGTGAAATAGCATGCAACTGACTGATCATTATCAGCTCTGCTAGGAAGGGTTGGGTTTATCACCTCTCTTGGTTGACCACTGACCTGCTTTTCACAAAAAGCCACTGTTTTTGAAGAAATGCCATGGTTTGGGTATAGAAACTGATAGTCTTTAGGAAATGGGAACCAATGGTGTGTAGCTACTCAAACAATAAGAAATAAGGTGCTTTGGTCTCTAATTCATTTCTAATTTTTCCTCCTCTGAGATTGGGAAAGCTCAGAGCTTTCTGTCTAGATTATCTAGACAGAAAAAAAATTAAAAAGCTGCTGGCTAGATTATCTCATTGTCTTTTCCTACCTTTTACCATGTCAGTCCAATACACTCTTCTTCTGTGGGTAAAGATTTTGGGGCAAAATAAATGTATCAATCTGATTAGTCTATGCCTGTGCCCTACTGGTGTTAAAACATTTTGGATATCACTCATTTATATATATGTATGTATGTATAACATATACATATACATATACATAATCTATTGCTCATTTTCCCAGAGAATACTGCTGGCAGAATTTCCTGAGTTTCTAGATATGCCTGTAAAAGCTGAATCTATTCCGAAAGCTGCTATAGTTAATGCTCCTAGCATAGTGCCTGGCAGTGAGTGGATACTCAAAAAATTTTTGTTGAATGAACGGGTGGGCGGATGGGTGGATGGATGTCAGCAGGGCATAATCCTATGTTTGGCGTTGTTATTGTAATTCTGTTTGCTGCTTTTATGCAGAACTTCCTTGCTGCTAAAAATCATTGCCTGTGTGTGGGGTTTTCTCAGAGAATGCTGACAGAAAATTTGCTTTTCCTAAAGCTTAAGCAATCTAAAATGCCTGCCTTACAGAATCATTTGGCAAACAAATTTTTCTGAGCTCCTACTTTGTGCCAGGCCCTGAGCTTGGAGGCAAGGATAAGATGACGAGTAAAGCATAGTTTTTACTTATCACAGACTCACGCACACCTAGAAAGGCATCCATGTAGAAAGGTGATTCCAAATATAACATAACTTTCAACACCCTCTGCCTGATATTACAGGGAAAGGTGTCCTGGTGAAGAGACATTTAGGCTCTTAGTAAAAAAATGGTCTGGCAGAGAGAACAAATTAAAGCTTCCAAGGCTCAGGGTCTGCATGTAAAGACATATAGAGTAGTAAAAGGGCATGGAATTTTAGAAAACAATGAAATGATCAGTGGATAGGAGCAGAGGGTGTGGGAGGATGTGGTAGGAGATGAAGTTGTAGAGATAAGTCGGAGTATGATCAGAAGTGGCCTTAGATTCAATGTCCCCCAAAGCTCATTGAAACTTAATCCCCATTGTGACAATTTTAAGACGGAAATTGGGAAATCCTATTATAGTAATTGAAAAATAGAGCCTTGAAGAGTGATTAGATTGCAAGGACCATGCCCTAGTGAATGGATTAATCCATGGATGGTTTAATGGTGGTCATGGACATGGTTCTGATGGCTTTAGAAGGAGAGCAAATGAAGAGGTTAGCTCTCTCTTGCTCAAGCCATCTGCCATGTAACGCCCTGAGTCGCTGTGAAGAGCCACCACCTACCAATGAGGCGGTATGATCAGAAGTGGCCTTAGATTCAATGTCCCCCAAAGCTCATTGAAACTTAATCCCCATTGTGACAATTTTAAGAGGGAAATTGGGAAATCCTATTATAGTAATTGAAAAATAGAGCCTTGAAGAGTGATTAGATTGCAAGGACCATGCCCTAGTGAATGGATTAATCCATGGATGGTTTAATGGTGGTCATGGACATGGTTCTGATGGCTTTAGAAGGAGAGCAAATGAAGAGGTTAGCTCTCTCTTGCTCAAGCCATCTGCCATGTAACGCCCTGAGTCGCTGTGAAGAGCCACCACCTACCAATGAGGCCCTAACCAGATGTGTTCCCTGGACTGTAGACTTCCCAGTTTCTTCCCAAAACTGTAAGAAATAAATTCCATTTCTTTATAAATTAAAAAAAATAGGAGTGGCCTCGGTACCATACTAGTGACTGTGGAGTTTATCCTGCAGGAAAATGTGGACAAGGGGAAGCCTTTAAGCAGGGAAATAGCTGCTGGTATTTTCTAGGTTGGCCATGTGTGGGGTGAGGGGCAGGAAGAGGAGAAGAGAAGGGGTGCAGAATCATGATCGGAAAACCAGTGACAAGTTTATTTCAATAGCCTCGTACAGAGACGATGAGAAAAGTCAAGAAGGAACAGACTTTGAAAGCTTCCCTGAAGCAGAACTGTCAAGATTTAGTGATTGATTGCATGTGGGAGTAAAATAGATATGATAGAGATGACTCCCAGCTTTGTGTAAATGGTGAGTCTTTAATCAAGACAGGAAAACAGAAAGGCAGCTGGCTGGGGTAGAAGTAGGAGTAAAGGGACTGCAAGGACACAGGGGACAACACCATGTGCATTTTCCAGAAATCAGTCTCTGGAAGGTAATGAGTAGCTCTACACCAAACCATTTCTGACTATCACTATAAAGCCAAAAAATCAAACCCAAGCAACCCCAAATGTATCAGATGCTTATCAAAGAAAAATGCAATTGGAAAAACCTCCTTTTAAGGAATAATTGTAAGGAAAACTAACTAAAATATACAAGTAAATTAGTTAAGTGAGCTTAAATAAAAAGAGCTCATTAACAGGACACTCTTTACATCCTCTGAGTTCTCAGTTTTCTGAACTGATGGCTGAATGAAATGCTCTACCTGACTTCTTCCTTCCCTAAATATTATAGTAACATTTAGCAAATGAAAATGATATTCATAAGAAAAAAAACAATCATAGTTTGGGGTAACACATGTGGATTACTCTCCAGCCTCGTCAGGACAGAACATATTCTGGACAAATCAAGAAAGAAGTGCTGGTGCCATCACATAAACAAACGCCAGTTGTCTGAAAACAAGTTTGCTGTCATCTTGGGACACATCATTTTTAGAAACAATGACCCATTTGGCAGCCTCACACATGTTCCTATCTCTGAAAGCTTTCCAACATTCCAGGCTTTACTTTATTTAGGCTTGGGATTTTGGGGGGTATAAATCATTGGCAAAGCAAGTGCAGAATCTTAATTCCATTCAGAAGTACTCATTCCATTCACACTATTTTTTTATTTTTTATTTTTTTCTCATTGTGTCTTCTGTTCCCGACCTTTGTTTCACTGCCTCAGAGACCTTGTCTGGGCACTGCATATCAAATGGCAGCAGTATGGAATGCCTAATTATTTCCCTGTTGAACTTGTACAGCTGTCCTAGATGGTCTATTTAACAGTGCTGGTCCTCTGGCTTTTCAAAACAGCCTTTGTTAAATGAAGGATATGGTTTTCCTCATTAGAAAATGTTTCATTTTGGCCCAGGGAACATCCGAAAGGTTCGGAGTAAGATTTACTTAAAATATCAAGCTCCACTTTTTCAGTTTTAATTTAATTTTTCTTGACTATATGGGGTTTATAAAGGGTAGAGCATTAGGTGTCCCAGGTAGAATATAAAAGGTTCGGAGTAAGATTTACTTAAAATATCAAGCTCCACTTTTTCAGTTTTAATTAAATTTTTCTTGACTATATGGGGTTTATAAAGGGTAGAGCATTAGGTGTCCCAGGTAGAATATATCCCACCTTTCTCCAAACATCTGACAATATCACTCTATTGAATTTTGAGATTGAAATGGTTCTTTTAGCATATTGTGGAATTTTCTAGAATATGGGAACTCTCTAAGCCAAAACATAAGTTCTTGGGGAATTTCTAGTCTATGCACCTAGGTTAAGAGAGATTCTGGGGAGCTAAATGTTTTCCCATTGAAAAGGGAGATGAAACTGAGTTTCAGGGGAAGGAAGTGGGTCACAGAAGAGTAGTGGGCAAGTGGAGTCTAACAAGAGCTTTTTGTCGGAGAAGTGCAGGGAATGCTGGGAGCCTCTGGAAGCAAAGGATCCCTGTCCTCAGTGAAAGCCTTTGACTTTTGAACTCGCCATCTCTTCATTCTTTATGGGGTTTTCTTTAATGTCAATTGTTCTTTGTTCATACTGGCCTGTTAACCTGATTTCTCTTGCAGGGTGATGATTTTTTCCCTCCTCATCTTCGAATCATCAGATACAAATAGTCACAATGATTCCTCCATGTTCTTTGTGGAAATAGCCTACTAGGCTGTTTTATTTTTCATTTCACTCAGATTCACGATTTCAGTTCTAATTGGGTTGATATGAAATATTTTCCAACACTTTTATAGGAAGAAGTAACTATGCATATGTATACTGTTCTTCATCTTATAAGTCACTTTCACAACATATCTCATTTATTAAATTATAATCCTTTAATAATTGTTAATTTGAGGTTAGAAATAACAAATTTAAAAAAATCAATTCTTCCTCAAAAGATAGTTTGCAGATATTCACTTAGGCCAAATAAAAATAATAAGAAGTTAAATGTCTTTCTCAATAATTGATAGAGATAAATGTTTACCACTTCTTCCTGATCCCAAACATATTTTAGGAAAAATCTAGTATTAAATTCTGTTTTCAAGTAAGGAGTTTTCTCAAACAACTACAGATGGAACTGCCATACAATCCAGCAATCCCACTTCTGGGTATATACCCAAAGGAATGGAAATCATCATTTTCAAGGGACACCTGCACTCCCATGTTCATCACAGCTCTATTTACAATAGCCAAGATATGGAACCAACCTAAATGTCCATCGACGGATGACTGGATATGGAAAATGTGTTATATATACACAATGGAATACTACCCAGCCATAAAAAAGAATGAGATTCTGCCATTTGCAGAAACATAGATGAGCTTGGAGAAAATTATGCTAAGTGAAATAAGCCAGACACAGAAAGAGAAATACTGCATGTCCTCACTTATAAGTGGGAGGAAAGAAAGAAAGAAAGG
>NW_007727363.1:162337-173194 GCF_000696425.1 Galeopterus variegatus
GGGAGGGAGGGAGGGAGGGAGGGAGGGAGGAAGGAAGGAAGGAAGGAAGAGGGAGGAAGGAAGGAAAGAAGGGAGGAAGAAAGGAAGAAATACTACAATAAAATGCTGAACTTTCAGAAGGACAGAACAGACCTATAGTTGCTGGAGGTGGAAAAGGGGAGGGGGAAAGGGGTTAGGAGTAATTACGTAAGGAACACAAAGAATAATTACAATTTGTAATGATGAACATGCTAATAATATTGATTAGATCATCACATATTGTACAGAAATACTGAGAGTCAACTCTGTACCCCGTAAATATGTATAGTCAATTATATTTCACTTAAGAAAAAGAAAAAAGAAAAAGAAATTCTGTTTTCAGATTACATGTTTGAATCAAAATGAACATTTCACTTATGTTTATTTAGTTGAGAATAATTAAGCTCAATTTTCAGCACTTATAAATATTTAGGAAAAAATTATCATGGAAGATATTTTATGTGTTAGTTAATACGTATTCTTAAGTCTGTGGATACTTTCAGCAAGCTGACAGCATAACCATGTGAATAAACACATTCTTTTGTAAAATTATTACATTGAAAATAAAAAATTGTATAGAATGTACTATATGAAAGTGGAAATCACTTTTTCTCTTTAGTATGAATGGGCTAATTTATAATTTGTTAAGGGTCAACAAGGCCAAATGCTTTGAGCAAGACAGAAAAAAACCCATCATGGAATGGCTAAAGGGTACAAAGGGGTCATTGATTTATAAAGCATACAATCTTCTGGTTCTCTGCTTTGTTTTGTGGACATTCCCTTATAACCCTTTTGTTCTTGGATCAATTAAACCAGTAAATGTGGTTGACATGTAGGGAAGCCTGAGGCTCACATTTAGACCCAGGCTCAGTAGTTCAAGGTTATGCATGTGTGCGTAGATATAAATCCTTACCCTCCCCATCAGGGGTGAGGAAGTGTAAGAGACTGCTAGATGTCTTCCAGTATTTGTTCTCTCCTTCTTCTTCAGGAACAAATTTTTATTTGGGGGAGAAATGCAAGCAATCTAGAGATTACATTTTTCTTCCTTCCTTGCAGTTAGGTACAGCCAAATGACTAAGTTTTGGCCCAGGAGATAAAAATAGTCTTCTGATTAGCCTGCTTAAAGTCAGCTGGCTCAGCAGGGATACTTAACTTTTCTTTCTTTCTGTTTGATGTTTGGACTGCATATGTGATGAATGGAGCTCTGGTTGCCATCTGGAATTATGAGGTAAACCTGAGGATGGAATGGGAGCCAAAAAAAAGATAAAACAAAAGGAGTACACAGAGTCCCAATGACTTTGTGACTGTCACACCAGCCTGGACTGCCTACCTTCACATTTCTTCTGTGTGAGAGTAAAGGAAACTTTTATCTTTTTAAAAGATAAAAGATTATGGATTCACTGTTATATTGTATTATTCCATTTCTGCTGCTTATAACAAAATACCTGAAACTGGGTAATTTATAAAGAAATAAAGTTTATTCCTTACAGTTCGTAGGCTGGGAAGTCCAAAGGCCAGGGAACACAGCTGGTGCAGGTCTTGGTGGTGGTGACAGTGATGAAGGGTATCACACAGCAAAAATGGCAGAGCAGAGAGAGTAACCTTCTCATTCACTCTCATTTTAAAGTCCTCGAAACCATGCCCCTGACCACCACTTTTAATCCATTCACTACTGCATGGTCCTACAATCCAATCGCCTCTTCAAGGCTCCACCTGTCAACTACCATAATAGGATTTCCCACCCTCTTAATAGTCACAGTGGGGGCTAAGTTTCTAATACGTAACACTTGGGGGACACAATTCAAACTTTAGTGAGTTTTGGGGGACATAATTCAATCCACTACATATATGAATCTAATCCAAGGTGATAGAAGAGAAATTTTATTTCAGTTTTGCTATTACTAGGAAGAGCTGTATGACCTTCAGGGCTTCTCCATAGACTGCATGTGTGATAAACCTTGGTGAGCCTGGATTACATGTGACAGGACATAATGATAATAATATTATTAGAATTTAATGAAAACTTTATGCCAGTTACTGCTCGAGGTTCTTCTTACAGGCTTTTTACTTAATGATAATACTGATACTACACATCAGTAGTATATATGTGTGTGTGTATCAAAACAACCCTAAAGAGTAGATACTATTATTATCCCTATTATACAAATAAGGAAATTGAGAAGGTTAGGGAGGTACTTTTAAGTGCAGAGCTTGGAATTTAACCTTAGTCCGAAGTCGATGGTCTTAATCATTAGATCATACCACCTCCCAGCGAAGAAACTAGCCACCTCCTCAGCATTTCCTCTGGCAAGAATAATATAGTTTCATTCTTTATTCTTTTACCATCAATTCCCTTTGACATAAGATGGAAACTCCACAGACTACAGTGTGTATGTATTGATTCCTAGTCCTGTCTTAACAGATTTCATCACAGCGTCCTAGGGAACTACCAGCTTAACAAAATGGCTCTTCAGACTCAACATTGCTAGTCTTAATGAGGGTGAGGAAGGAGTGTAGGACAAATGGGAGTGCTCGTTACATACAAAGTGTCATATTACTGTGCAAAACCAACCAGCCTCTAAGCATTTGTCCACCAGAATTTTACTCAGAACCTGCTTAGTAAGGTAGTAGCAGCACATACTGATAATAAAGCAACCCTGGAAGGCTGTACAAAGATCCCTAAAAGATGAAATCTCTTCAGATCTATTTTGCCTTCTAATTGTAAAACATAAGAGGTATGCTCTTATTATTTTACTTAAAATAAAATAATAATAATAATGCCATGAAAATAATATCTTATTCTCCATTTTTGTT
Source organism: Galeopterus variegatus (assembly GCF_000696425.1). Taxonomy (NCBI): domain Eukaryota; kingdom Metazoa; phylum Chordata; class Mammalia; order Dermoptera; family Cynocephalidae; genus Galeopterus; species Galeopterus variegatus. The sequence goes on from NW_007727363.1 coordinate 165,170, forward strand.
TTTTTTTTGTTGTTGCTGCTATTTCACATGAAACACAATCAAAATATGCAAAGAATAATAGACCATTTAAATTGGATAAGTCCTGTGTATTAGTCTGGATATTGTAGGTTAGGTACAGAAAAAAAAAAAAATCTCCAAATCTCAGAAGCCTATAACATCCAATGTTTATTTTTTACTCTTACTTGTCCATTATGGGTCATCTGGAGGCTTGGATGCACGTCAATCTTCCCCTCAGGACCCAGGCTGATAAAGAAGCCCCTCTCTAGGGCATTAATGCTGTCATAGAAGTAGAAAGTAAATAATACTGAGACAGTGACTGGCTTTTAAAACTTCTGGTTAAAATGGATACGTGTCACTCCTGCTTAGCTTTGTTTAGGCAAAGCAAGGCACATAGCCAAAACTAATATCAGTAGGGTGGGGAAATATGTTTCCACACAAGGGACACTGCAAGGAGGGACTGTGAATATTTTGACAACAAATATAGTAATCTACTACAGTCTTAGAGGGTGAAATGTCTAAATTGCCCTAGCCATGCTGAGGTACTTCTAGTTTTCCAATTGATTGTGTATCCTCTAACTTTTGAGCCTGATCCATGGTCTTTCCTCTGCCTGGAAGTTCTCTTCCCTCTTCTTAACAGAGCTGGGGCTTATATGGCTTCCATGTCTCAGACTAGATGGTACATCTCTTTGGAAGCCTTGCTTGCCTTCCTGATCCTATGCTCTTCCTGGGTATTTCCATAGATCTCAGTGTTCACATCACTCTTACAACTCTACAAATATCTCTTGGGTTGTTTAGTTTTGTTTCTTTTTTCTTTTGCTTCACCACTCAAAGGTAAGCCCACGGAATAAAGGAGTGTGTTTAGATCACCTAACAAAACCTGACACACAGAAAGCAGCCCATTAAGTTTGTTAAATGAACATTATCCTGGCAGTCTCATGCAATCAGTTACTGCTGGGTTTGTTGTTAGAAATATAAATGGAAAAGTAAAGGCTGTTGAAAAGGCTTTGACAGCCATGTAAGTAAACCATCTTGGCTATCCAACCAGTTGAGATTTCAGTACCACTGGACATCTGACTGCAATAATATGAGAGATTCCCAGGTGAGAGTGCAGAAAAGGGCAAGAATCACTGATAGGAATTTAGAAGTGTGATTGGTCACTTCGGGATGATTGGGAAATGCTCTGTATAAGCAACTAGTCCTTTTTAGGTTAAAAAGTAAGGTTCCTGGGCTCATAGTTTGATAAATTATAACTATTAGTTATTCTGCTTCTCAATTTATTGCTCACTCCTCACCATTAATATGCAAGTGTGTTTTGGCTAAATGATATAGTATAGATGAAAACATTAATTTATCTGGACTAAAGTACAGCAGTGTCACTTAAAAAATATGGGCCAGCCCGGTGGCGCACTGGATAGTGCACCGCTTGGGAAGCGCGGCGGCGCTCCCGCCCGAGGGTTCGGATCCCACATACAGACCGGTTCCCGCTCGCTGGCTGAGCGAGGCGCGGGAGCAGCGCCGAGGGTTGCGATCCCGTTGCCGGTCCCCGGTCCGGTATGGGGGCAACACTGAGGGTTGCGATCCGTTGCCGGACACGGAAAAAGACAAAAGACAAAAAAATATATATATATATATACACACATGCACATATATTTGGACTGGAACTGGCAGATATCATGAACAAAGCTTCCTTGAGTGTAATTAGCACATTTTGAAGATCAGTATAACCAAAGAGATATCAAGGAAAAAAGCAAGAGAGAGTGGGATTATTATGGGTAGAATACTTCCTAATTTCTTAACAGATAGCTAGAGCCAAAAGCTTCTGATGATATAGAAGAGTCTATGCCATGAGCAGTGCTGTGAAACCCTCCTTATAACCCATTTGGTGTTTCTATACCCTGACTCCATACCAGAATCACTTGGTAGGCTATTAGAAAGTACTAATGACCAAATAGTACCCCGGGATGGGGCTGGGACAACTGTATTTCTAAAAAATTCCCCAGGTATGTATAAAGTTCAGCTAGGGATGAGAATTGCTGATGTAAATAATCAGGCCCTGTATGTTAGTTACCTTTTTTTTTTTTTTAAATGAACTTGCATCTAATAATAACCCAGTAGAAACCTCAGTTGGTCCCATATGAAGAAAGTCAAACCAGAGAAAATGCCTATGTTCCATGAAGCTTACAGATATCCACTTTAAAATGCCTGCTGACAGCAGCCTGGTTTAATTTTGAGACTAACCATTTCTGGACACTGGATTTCAAAAGGGAGAAGAGAGAAGAGAAGAAAGTTCTTCAGATAGTTTCATGACTAATATCTGCCCTCATGAAAAGGATGGTCACTGCCTCATCATCATGGGCACATAGAGACGACAATAGCATTGACAAAATCCTGAGCATGTGGGGAATGCTTTATGAGGATTTGGGCAACATAAATAGTGAAAAAAGAATTTCAAAGCCTTGACGACAGCTTAAGTGGCATCATTAGAAAAACATGGGTTGTAAGGTATTTCTTTTCACTTTCCATATACAGTGTTTAATTTAACTCTACGGAACAGCATTTGCTCTGAATACTTCTTTGCTTAACAATGTTTTGTGTATTTAAAAAAATCTTTCGACAATTGCCTGTATGATATTTCATCACCATGTCTAGAATCCAAATATTTAAAAATATCCAAGTGTTTGATGAAAGTTTTCATCCTGTAAATTATTATATGTAAAGTCATATAATTCCTTCCATGAGCAAATATAAACAAATATAATTGCTACTTTAGTCATGAGAGCCAAGGTAATTACTACACTGCTACAATTTTTAAAAATTATTTTTGTTCTTTTTATACTTTTAAATCTTTTATACTTTTAAGCCATTTTTAGCTAGTTAATTGTCCTGGGCAGATACAGTGGCACTACTATTCAAGGTCTTGTGGCTGATATGTGGGCATATCTGTTTTCAACATTAGGATCATTACTATCTGTCCAGGTTACCCATTCCTACTTTCAAGATGCCATAATACTTGCAAAAGTAGGCTTATTTGCCTACTCCTCTTGAATGGGAAAATGGTAAGAAGATGAAGGGAACAGAAAAAGTTGAAGTCTCTGTATCTCTGTGAGCTTCTAAAGGGTTTTCAATCTCTGCTTTCAGTTACCATGGACCAGAGGAATCAATACCATTATTAAAAATTATGATTGACAGTATATACAGTTTACCAGGAATCCTCTGTTTATACTTCATTTGTTCAAAGTGACATTTTCTTTAGGTTGATTTCTTACATTATTTTTTAAATTCTGATTATTTCTAACCAGAAAAAATTTGCTTTTTGGATGGTTAACATTAGCATTTTGTGACTCTAATTGCCAGGAACTCAGTTAGAGTTCCTTAGTAATGGCAGCAAAAAGGAAATTTTATAGGATTATGGGGAGCTCATGAGATTTGAGGGGTAGCTAGTGAATCAAGTTTGAAACAAGCAGGGCCTTATCAGCTGCCACAAAAGAAATAAAACTTTACCTTCTGCTTCCCCCCCCTCCTTTTGCCTTTGTAGCACTCCAACCAAGATTTAGTGTCAGGGGAGAGAGAGTTTAATTGACTGGGTTTACTTCAAGGTCTAATGGAATCTAGTGAAAGGAATAGAGGAGAAAGTACCTAGCTTTCTCAACCCACCAGAGCTGCACACAATGTGGAAAAGACAATTCCCCAAAGAAAATATGTGGCTGATAAAAATGGAGAATGGATGCTGGATGGCCAAGAAGCAACAAATGCCTACCTCCATATTTTTGTTTTTGTGGATAGATGACAAAACTTGCTGCCTGTCAGGAGAAGCATACCACTGAGGAAAAAGAAAAGAAACCTTATTAAAATAAAATTGCATCTGAAGAAAGTGGGTTATTCATGCAACAGACAAACAAACAAACAAACAAAAAACAAAATAAAATCAGGACAGAATCAAAACCTGCCCCTGAGTTGGACTGTGACTGTTCAATTCTAGTATTATGAACATTTTCTTTTGTTGCTTTCCACCATTCTTTCTACCATGTGATTCTGGAACAAAACCTGGCAAGGAGTGAATCTAAAGATATCACCTATTTGCTTGGCATTTGGACTACTCTCCTTTGCAGTATCACCCATTGTTACTCATTTACCTCTATTTCCAAGCAATGAAAATATAGTTTGGAAGGCTCGGTAGACTTTAGTTAAGTAAAGAGAGAGAATACTGAGTTTAGCAAAACCCTCTAGCTGCAGAAAATAGGTGCGGTTGGGGCACAGAGTGGTTCCCAAGAGATCTTTGCTTTCAAGCTGAGATGCAACCAGAGAGGCTAAATGCACAAGTAAAGAGCAAATAGGAAAGACATACGATAGAATCATAAGACCCTATGGTCATCAAAGAGTCTGTTTGATTCAGGATGGCAAACATTTGGCTCATAAAGTCACCTAATCTCATCCCATTCTCAAGACATACATCGCCGATCAGTCAAGGCACTCTTTGCAACCAATGAACTAGAGAAAAATTTACTGATCCCTTCCAAGCCATGTACTATAACACTGTTCTCATAACCTTTCTAAAATGTCAAACTCAACCCGTAAGATTCCTGCGAGTCTTGCTCCACAAGCGTTTATCACCCAACCCACATCCTCTGCTTTAAGTCAAACTGAGTTAATTATTCTAGCCCTCTGTACTTCTGGAGCACTTTGCATTTCTCGTCTCTTACATGATTCCTTTCATTGAATGTTAATGTTTATATGTCTGTGTCCTTCATTAGACTGCATGCTGCTTGAAGGTAGAAGTAGATCTTATTATTCTTTTTATCTGTCCTAGCTTGAACACAGTTTTGACCCATCGTAGATGCTCAATAAATGATTATTGATTGAATAAATGTATGTTAACCAAGTTTCGTGATCATCCTGCCACAATCCTGAGAAAGAAGGGTCTTTTGACTCAATGTCATATATTTCTTCCTAATGAAAGGCTTATGTTTTGGAATTTATGTGTATACGGTATGACATACCTTTCTTTAAAATATTAAATTGAAGTTTATAGTTTTGCTTGTTTCATCTTGTTTTAGCCTAATTTGTATTTTGGTCTTTATAAATGTAAATTAAAGTCGTATGCTATTTAGGGAAGCTGAGATTAATCAAAACCCCTGTGCTCTAAAAAGAATATACATATTTATTATTTGAATTACATATAATTCTGTTTATTTTAACAACATTTTTCTGCATACAGTTTCGAATCTCATTGACTAGATGTCCATTTTCAACCCCATCTCATCATATAGTACTCACAGGAGTGTTTTGTTTAAAAATGCACAAAGGTATCTTATTAAATAATGTCACAAACATGAAGTTCATTATTATGCAAATGCCATCCTTGGAACAGATTTGTTAATTGCAACTCATTTGCATAATTAATGAACTCCCAAATGAATTATGCCTTTGCAGATTTGTGCAGCATTGTTTTAAAATAAATTATAAAATACATGTCAAAGGAAGAGTGCTTTCTGGGTTCCCATAGTATTGTTAGAAAATTAATTACCAAATGCTTGTCAAATTAAAATGAGTTTGTAGTTTTTACAATGTTATTTTAAAATTAATCACAAAATAAAATGTCACTGCATTAAAGTAAACAACTTGTTATTTTCTTTAAAAAGAACCACAAAAAAATAGCATTTTAACTTCAATTACATTGTTTGGCATGATTCTAGTGTTTTATTCATTTCTTCTTTACACTGTGACTTAACAAAGTTGGTAGTTGTTAGCATGTTAATGTTTTGGTAAATTGAGATTTAATTTAATTTTGTTATGTAGTTTATTTTATATGGTCGATGATTAATGCATTGCATATGAACCCAGTATGGGTTTGTTCATGATAAATTGGAGTTCAAAAAAACATTCAAGGTCACTTAAATCTATTGTATAAACAGTATTCTTAAGGTTTATTTTATTGGAGTTTTGACTGCTGCCAGTTAAAATGACTAAGAGCACATAGCTTGGATCTCTCTGCCTATTCTGACAAATATAGAAATATAATTCCTTTTTTGGGGTGGGGGACAGAAAAGGCTTTTGGGCCTTCACACTACTTTCTTCACTCTATAGAAATTTTCTGTTCTTACACAGAAGTGATAGCTACTCCCCACCTGGACTCCAGAGCTCACAAAGAGCCCCTATCCACTAGGAAGTAAATGTGAAACACCATGATAACTGAAAAATGATTCAGCCAGATGACTTCCAAAACATTAGATTCAGTAAAGAATTTTCAAGAATTAAGACTGCCCATCAAATACCTTTTCAAAACATTAAAATTTAATAATAATAATCCCTGCCTAGTAGTATAAGATCATTTAACAGCAAGACACCTCACTTAAGAATGGAAGTTTGTATTTGTTTTTGTTTTGTTTTGATTTTTTAACAATAGTATCCCCTCTTTGCTCATCTCTTCCTCTCCCCATCTTCCAAACCAAACTAGTTATCTGTGGTTTACATTCCATTTTGTCAGTTCTTGACCATGGAATGTAATTCCATGGGGGAAAGGCCTTTGTTTGACATGATTGCAACTATGCAGATTGACACCAAATAGACAATAATTCTTGTGTAAAATTATAAACCACTTTGCTTCTGTTTTTTTCCTAGGTATAGCTGTCTTTCTAAATCCCTGTGAGCTATTCCATGTTGCACTTTCTATAAACTGACCAGCATAGAAACTCTTTTTGAAATGGCAATATTTCTTCCACTTCATACCTGGTCTGTGAATAAGAACCCAAGTGGCTCATGCAGATACATGGATTTGACCTTTTGCCATTTTCTATTTCAGTCTGGCATAGATATCACTCAAAGACTTGGAACATATTTTTTTTTCTACAATCAAATAAAAAATAACTACTATTGTCTAAGCTTTGATGCTACCCTGTACATATTCCTTTGTTTAAACACCTTGGGATACTCCAACTTGACATCCTTTTCTGAAATTCTACATCATTATGCTCCTAAGTGCAGGACAATTACACATCTAACACAGACAAACTACTTCATGACTTTTTTAGTGGACCAATAACCACATACTGAAAACATATGTTAATTTGTACAGATGCAAGATCTTTCATTATGAATATCACTTACTTTGAGAGGGATCCCCTTGAATTAAAACACAATTGTTCTAAGTGAAAGAATTTGATCCACAGTTTATATTCTTTAATGAACTATAGTCTGCAAAGTAATTGCAGACATTCCAGTCTTTGGAAAAATTTCACATTGATGAGAGTAAGAGTGAACAAAGACACAATTTTTGTTGATTGAATATAAACCTTTTGTAAAGCCTTGTAAGGGTTACTGGTCTACTCTTGACATAATCTTCATGGCCTCTCTCATTTTAAACTGTATTCATTTCTGCATTTCATTGTACAAATTTCAGAAACATGAATAGGATGGCTGTCCTTTGAAATAGATCAGCATCCAAATTTCCTTTATTAAAATCATGGCTTTTTTTCCTCCCTCCAAATTTGTTTCCTTCATCTAGTTTTTTAAAAATTTTAAATATTTAATTGAAAAAAATTGTATGTATTAAAGTTATAGAACATGATGATTTGACATACACATACATTGTGTAATGATAACCATAATCAAATTAATTAACACATCTATTACCACACACAGTTACCATTTGTGTACATGGGGGCAGGAGTGGTGAAGACACTTAAAATCTGCTCTCTTACTCTATTCTGTTTTCTGTTTTTTAAAATAAAATATCTTATTTCTAATAATAGAAAAGATTCTTCTATACTGAATCTTTATAATAGTGCATATATTTAGGTAACTAGAAACTTCTATCTCTGATGAAAAAAATTCTAAAAATTGCTTAGTATTATATGAACAAAATAAATTAATTAACATTTGTTTTTTACCTTTTCTATTAGATATTGTATAGATACATAGCCAGAGAGAATAATAGGTAGTCTGTGGCTTTGACAGTTACACAGAATTTCATTTTATTTGTTTCTTTTCTTTTCTTTTTTTTTTTTTTTTTTTTTTTTTCCGTGTCCG
>NW_007727363.1:174194-190790 GCF_000696425.1 Galeopterus variegatus
TTTTCTTTTCTTTTTTTTTTTTTTTTGTCTTTTTCCGTGTCCGGCAACGGATCACAACCCTCAGTGTCGCCCCTGTACCGGACCGGGACCGGCAACGGGATCGCAACCCTCGGTGCTGCTCCCGCACCTCGCTCAGCCAGTGAGCGGGAACCGGTCCGTATGTGGGATCCAAACCCTCGGGCGGGAGAGCCGCCGCGCTTCCCAAGCGGCGCACTATCCAGTGCGCCACTGGGCCGGCCCCTATTTGTTTATTTTCTGATTTGTGTGAGTACCTATCCTCCTTTCTGAACCTTGTGATTGAAAGATTCATAGACTTTTAAAATATTCATACATATAATTTGAGGTTTTTCTTTCATAAAGTTCAAGTTGAAATACATAGTTGATGTATGTCCACTGTGACATGATATGACACTCTTTTGCAGTTTTTTAAATTGGATATAAAATATTAATTCATTTGAGTTTGTGCATAGCATGTACCCAGAGGAAGAGGAAGGAACTCGGAGAGGTATAAAGTGACAGGTTTTTAATTAATTTATTTTAAAGAGAAGCCACTTTAACCTCAATGGCAAAACAGGTCTCCTTTAACAGCCCCCTTTGTGATCTAGAGGAGAGAATTCACAATGAGTACAACTTACAGAGAAAACTGAAGTCTCTTTATGGATTGGGTCCTCTTTCTAACCCAAAATGGATAAAGGGCTTGTTTTGTCCAAGGCTTAAAAAGTGAGAAGCTGAACCTGTGACTCTCCTTTGAGTCACAGTCTTCTGCTATTAGAGTTACCACTCTGTGCTGAGTTTCAGTGAAGAGAATCTAAAGCTTCTGAAGAAATTATATTGGTGGTTAGACCCATGCAATTTCAGGTTCCCTTCTGAACAGAGGTCTAATTCTTCGAATTAAAAAAAAAGTCAAGGCTTCTTGCTGGTAGTATTAGATGACTAATGTTAAGGAAAAAAGAACTCAATAAAGTCTGAGAAACTCTGATATAGGCAATGAGAAATCTTGCAATGTTTTTAAGTAGAGAAGCACCTTAATCAATCACATGATGTTCCCTAAAAGTTGATCATTCCTATCTACATACCCAAGGGGATACTCATGGATTAGGTCTGATAGTCTTCCCTTCAGAATGAATATTCAAGTTTTCACATTTCTCCTGTGCACTTACAAAGTCACATACATACTCCCCTTTAGTTATAGAGAATGAAGTTAAAAATAAATGCTACTAAAAGTGTCAGGACTAAAGAGCAATGCAGCCTTCTATTAGGGAGGCTTAACCTGACTGCTAAATTGAAAGAGATAAAAATATCTTTTGTGATCTGATTGCAAGAAAAATGCCACTAATCAGACAGTTGTGACTTAGATAAATTTTAATCTATTAGTCTTGCTTAGTTTTATGGGCAAAAAGAATGCACATATAACAGTTACTGAAATTTCTCATTCCCTTTGACTGAAAGACATTTTTCACTGGGAATAGCTACAGTAATAATGATAACCATATATTTTTTTCAAAATATATTTCATGTAGCAGAGTTATGTAAAATTCTCACTCTTCTAGAAAGGGGCCAAATCATAATATGAATAAAAATCCAATAACACTGCTTTATTCAATGTCAGCTACAGAAGGATTACCATAGACTAGTAATCTTGAATTTGCAATCATTTTGTTTCTTTTCAACTAAATCACATCCATTTCATTAACTTGTAAAGCCTTCTTCCCCTATCAATTTTTACATTTTAATGCCCTTTAATCTGACTTTCTAGAGTTATATTTAGATTACTATGATTTATATATTGAAACCTCAATTAACTTAGGAAGCAGAAATTGTGAAAAAAATTTCCTACAAAACATCCATTTAAAAGTTGACTAAAAATCAACCAACATGAAAATGATTAATAATGTACATTTTATTGAGGATAATAGCTTTTAAATATTTGAAAAACTAACAGACTTAATGAGTAGTTTTCATCTAACTTGACCTTAAAATAATCTTAAGGATAAAAAAAGAACTTCATCCAATGCCTGCCCTCATTCCAAATTAGTGTATGAGTAAAGAGAGACTTCTGATTTAGTTATTTGGCCAGGGTTTAACATGCTGTGTTTCATTTTTAATTCAAGGAAGAAAATGCAGGCTTTTAAAACGTATACAATTTTATATTCATATACTGTCATGTTTCTTATTTAATGAGCTAAACATCTCTTTAAGTCATCCTAATAATTATAATTTGATAAAAAAAAATTTCATTCTCATTAACTGATGGATATATAATGGTAGGGAGAAGTGACCACTGAAGGCCACGTACTCGCTTTCTTCCTCCTGGAACACCAACCCCACCCCCTCCCTTGCTTACGTGACTCAAACTTAACACCATTTTCCCAGATGATCCTTTGTAGACTAGCAAACCCCATAGCCCTTTTCCCATCAAACCAGGATAGATTCCTTTAAGCTACATAATTCTCTTTCCTTCATTGCTATAACAACTGGAATTAAAATAATAAAAATCAGTAGTTTAATATCTGAATCTTTTCTAAGAGTATAATTTCTATTAGGACAGGAAACATTTTTGATTTGTTCTCCAGCATATCTTCAGCAAGTAGCACTGTGCCTGGCATGGGAGGGTTGTCAACAGGTACTAGTGAAGGAAGGAAGGAAGGAAGGAAGGAAGGAAGGAAGGAAGGAAGGAAGGAAGGAAGGATGCAAGATAAGAGACCCATCAACAGAAAGAGAAACTCAGAAGTGTTAAGCTTTCATGTGACTAAATATCCCTGCATTTGGCTACATGAATTCAAAACACTCTGGCTTAACCAACACCTCCAGAATTAGGTGAATTATCATATGTTTACTAATGATATGTGAATGGAGACATAATTGTCCACCATAATTCAAGACTACTAAAATATATTTTGGAAATTAGCACATGAATAAGAAATTTCCGGAGGAGGCACACTTCATATTCCTATTTAGAACAGCCAGAGAAAAACCACTTGGCTGTGGGGAAGACGGCACAAATGATCCACGTCATTAATGACTGAGTATTTCCAGGTAGAGGCCACTCTCATCTGGCTTGTGGCTCCTAAAAATGGTATGCCTGAGACAAAGTGAAATGCAGATCATGGAGAACATGCGTATGTAAACAGTCCAGTTAGCCTGCCTGTCGCTGCGTAGGTGTGCCAGGAAAACACATCGCTTTCTACTTTTTCATAGCCAAGAAATCAACATCTGGTAGGTTCTGCCAAAAGAGTCAATCTTTTGGTCCAGCCAAAAGAGTCAATCTTTCACTCAGAATTATTAGAAATCAAGTTTTACTGATAATGTATTTAACTGCATTCAACAAATATATTTTTAGCACCTACTATGTTCCCAATAGTCTTCTAGATGCTTAGGATACCTCAGGAATGAAACTGAAGCAAGAGATGGGAAGTACTATTATAGGGCTGACAAAAACTACTAAATATGTAATAAGTACTAAATGACAATAAGTGCCAAAATGTGTAAAATGTGATATCTGCTCCCAAGGAGTCTAGAGTCTTGAACGGGGGGCAGGGGCAGGGGGTGATAAACATAAACACGATGACCTATCACACAAGGTAGCTCACAGTGAGTACCAGAATGCCTGACACAGTGACTCGAACCTCCTAGATGCTGAGTACATGGGTTTGTGTCAGAGGAGAGACAACTTTGAACTTGAGGGTCAGGGAATGCTTCACGGAAGAGCTAATTCTTGAGGGGAGCCTCAGAGCCAAGCTTAGAAAAGCAGAGAAGGGGACATGGGAAGAAAAGAAGGATGGAGGCTCTCTGGAATCTCATGTACAAAAACTTTCCTTGAAAATCAGGTATTGTCTACATTCATCAGTTGAGTACTTGCTGTGTGCTTAGATATTGTAACAAGCTCTGCAGAATGTACAAAGAACAATTCCACCCTCAGAAGTTAATGGACTCGTAAGGAAGTTTTTAAAATGTGCATTAGTGGCTAAAACACAAAGTAGAAAGCTCTAATAGTCATAAATAAGAGAGGTGCTGATAAAGTTCTGTGGCGATTTAGAGGAGGGAGAGATTACCTACATCTGGTTATCACAGAGGCCTCATGGAAAACAGTTGGCATTCAACTGGGCCTTACAAGATATGAATGTGTGAAAATGAGAAAATGATTAAGGGCAGAGTCAGGAAAGGAGTGGGAGAGATTAGACAGGGGGAGAATCATTTCAAAGGTTCTTGCAGTAATTGAAGTATGGTATAATGAGTCAGATGCTTGTTGACTGATTGGCTTTAAAATTATAATTGGCAACATGTACATTCTTGTTTCTCTACCATCTCTTACAAATTATTTTGTTATATGTTTGAATCACCAAATCATAATATAACATAAAATGTTCTTTATTATTTAACATTTAGTATTTACATCCTATTAGTTTTCTTGTTTTAACTTTTGAAACTAGGTATTTTTGAGTCCACATTCCATCAGCAGATTTGATTCTTCACTTCACTAATGTTTACTATTACTTTTATTATTACAGCCTGATTTTTGATGTGCATTTCCTTAAATAATGACTAATGCTCATTTTAATCTATTTTCACCTTGTTTGCTGAAGTTCTGCATCTGCTTCCTCAGTGCACCCACCTGGACTTAGTATGTTACATATATATTTCTAATATTTATGCTATAGCTGCATTGTACACAGTGAGTTATTTTTGTTAAATAATCAGAACAAAACCACACTAAAATATAAAGCTCTGATAGAACTCAGCCATCACATGTTCTATCTCTGACAGTGACAATAAAAAGAATTACGTGAAGTCTCGATCTTCCTCTCTGAAATCAACTTCAAAAGGTTAAGGATGTATTCAAAATAGTGTAATTGTCCACAATAAATTTTCTGTACAGAAGTGTCTGTGTATGTGCTACATGAATGGTGGCGTAAAGGTGACCTTGGCCATGTGTAAAAGCAATTTTTTTTTTTTTTTTTTTTTGGCAGTGTGCTAAAATCTTTGCTAGTCTCAGAATAATTATGTCCTCATCTGTGTAAGTCCACAGTGGCAGGACATCTGATCCCCAGAGTCAAAAGGGGAGGAATTGAGTGTGGACTAAGCAGAGGTTTGGAGGGGAGAGGAGATTAGGGCCCCCACTATTATAACAGCCCTAGAAAAAGCAAGAGAAAAAAGAGTGGAAGAAAGTATGGGATTCCCCACTCCCTTCTGTCCAACCATTCTTTAATTCAAAACATATGCACTGATAACCTAGTTTGTGCTGGGTACATAGTATGAGTTATATTTCTGCTATGAACCTTGACTTCATGGAGTTAATAGTCTAGGGGTAGTGATAAACATAAAATTAATCACTATATGAGTTATTATATCATTACAACTGTGACAAATGCTACAGGGTAAAGTGCAGAGTGTTTTCAGGAAGCATGACTAGGGTATCATGCTATGGCAGCATCCTGTTCCCCAGAACAGAAGAAAATAGAGCCAGTGTTGTTTAAAGTGTAACAATGACTATCAGGATAAATGATAAAATTCTATTTCTCTAAGTACGTGTGATACAGATAATATCACAACAATGGCAAGGAGTTTAGAAAACTGTTAGCTATATAATAAACTATGCACAGAATTTTATTATTGTAGGATAACAAGGAATTCCTTGAATTTTCCCCTCCACAATCTTTTAATGATACATATTTCCCACAAAAAGAAGGAAATCTCATCTGAAATCTTATGCACCTGTGTGGCTAGTCAATTATTCACAAAGCATCATGAATCTGGTATACATTTTCTCTACCTAATTCTGTTAGACAGTCGATTTGTAATGCTAAACAAAATATGCACGGGAACCTTAAATATAGCATTGAAGATATTCTCTGAACATCCACTTATTCACTTACTGCAGGGTATTTAGAAAACTCAGATGTGCACACGCATTGTTTTAGCACATGTCCATCTGTCATCTAGAATTGCCAATAAATATATTGCTTAAATAGTTGTGGTTAAGAATAGATAATGAGAGAATCTAGGAGTAGATCATATTAATGATCACAGAGCTACACAAAGATGACTACCAGAACAGTCACAAAAATCAAAATGACAGAAGCAACACTTGATTATTTGTTCATCTGGTCCATTTCTAAGGATTATTGAAGTAAATTTTGTGACATATATTATTTCCAAATAAGTGAGAAAAGGAGGAATTAGTAAATGTACATCTCTGGAAGCAACTTAATTCTAGAAAGCAAAATCCAGATTTTTTTAAAAGGATGATTTTTCAGAGCAGTTTTATGTTTACAGTGAAATCGAGAGGAAAGCACAGAGAGATTTCCCATATACCCCTTTCCCCCCACATGTGCACGGCCTCCTTCCCTCATTATCAGCTTCCCCCCCACCCAGAGTAGTACATTTGTTACAACTGAGGAAACCACACTGACACATCATCATCACCCAAAGTCCATCCTTTACATTAGGGTTCACTCTTGGTGTTGTACATTCTATGGATTATAGACAAATGTATAAGGAAAAGAATGACATGTATCCATCATTATAGTATCATATGGAGTATTGTCACAGCCATATAAATCCTCCAAGCTTCTCCTCCAACCTCCAATCCCTAGAAACTACCAATCTTTCTATTGTCTCCACAGTTTTGCCTTTTCCAGAATGTCATATAGTTGGAATCATGTTCTCATGCTGGTGGGTATGTAGCCTTTTTAGATTATCTTCTTTCACTTAGTAATAATCATGTAAGATTTATCCATGTTTTTTCGTGGTTTGACAGCTCATTTCTTTTTAGTACTGAAAAATAATTCATTACCTGGATGTATGACAGTTTATCTATTCACTTACTAAGGACATCTTCGTTGTTTCCAAGATGGCAATTATAAATAAAGCTGCTATAAATATTTGTGTGCAGATTTTTGTGTGGACAACCATTTCAATGGTTGCTGGATCATATGGTAAGAGTATGTTTAGTGCTGTAAGAAACCACCAAACTATCCTCCAAAGTGGCTGTACCATTTTGCATTCCCATTAGCAACGAATGGGAGTTCCTGTTGCTCCATATCTTCACCAGCATTTGTTGTCAGCATCCCATATTTGGGCCATTCTAATAGCTGGGCAGTTTATTTTAACAAAATCCAGATTTTATGATCTTCTCTTATTCACCCATTAGAAGTGGAGGCTACTTTTGCTCTTTGCACAATATGTTGATCAAAGTGTTCTTCAGTTACATTTACTAAGAAGAGATGTATTATTTTTGCTGGCTAATCTCAGCCTCTTATATGTGACCCTCCAGCTACAGACCAGAAATTCTTGCTCCCCAGGAGTGTGTTTCTGAATTCTAAGCACTTCTGGATAATACTCCTTTATAGGATATAGTGGACTTGTGAGCGAGGTCCTGGTTTAGTCAGAAAGGAAACTCTTCTTGTCTCATTTAGGGTCTCTAGGTTCCTGTGTATATTTTGTTTACATAAAGGGAGCAGAAGTTTTCGGAAGTTCCCCTGTTCTTGCTACACATGCCATTAACATCAGAGAAAGTAAAAAATAAAGCAACCCTTCTCAAAAGCATCCATAATCCCTGGGTTGCTCCAAACAGAAATATATGTGCTTCTGGCTTTGCACTGTAGGAGAAACAAAGGAGCAAATAATACATCCTTCTAGAAAAAAGAAGATTCCTGTTTTATAATACTTTTATTGTCACCAAAAATTTTAATAATGTGTAACATATGTATAGTGCTTTTCAGACTACGAGTGTAAACACTTTCACCACTGAATATGGCCTCGATCCTATTCTGAGAAGGCTGGAGATGGTCATGTACCCACCCTACACTTGGGCAGTGAACAACTTTCCAAGTTGTTAGAACACTAATTCCCAGATTCTTTTTTTTTTTTTTTTTTTTTTTTTTTTTTTTTTTTTTTTTTTTTTTTCCTTTTTGTCTTTTTCCGTGACCGGTAATGGGATCACAACCCATGGTGTCACGCCCGTACCGTGACCAGCAACGGGATCGCAACCCTCGGTGTCGCGCCCGCACCGCGCTCAACCAGTGAGCGGACCGGTCTCTATATGGGATCTGAACCCTCGGCGGGAGCGCGGCCATGCTCCCAAGCGCCGCCCTCTACCAAGTGCACCACCGGGAAGGCCCCCCAGATTCTTTATAGAGTAAAAATCTTCTTATCTGATAAGATTGAGACCCACAATTATTGTTTAATCAAGAAAATAGGTTAAAACTGGAATAATAAAAGGTATATACATATCTTAATATATTAACTTAAGAAATATACTCTTTGATTCGCCAAACTTCAAATGTAGGGCCAAGCCCATTTCTTTGGCATGGGGCCACTGACTGGAGGTCTGAGTTGACCTTCTGCAAAAACAAATCCATAATGCATCCTCGATAAGTGCCAGTTATTTTGTTTTATTTGTTTTTTTTTTAACATGCATAAAATAACTTAAAGACTTAAATGAAACAATTCACAGCAGAATTCACCTAGGTTTTTCTGTTTTTCCCCAATCTTTTTGGTTTTCTCACCTTTACTTTATTTGAAAGCAATTTTGTTTTTGTTTTTTTTTCCTTTTTGTCTTTTTTCGTGTCCGGCAACGGATCGCAACCCTCAGTGTCGTGCCCGTACCGGACCGGACCGGCAACGGGATCGCAACCCTCGGTGTTGCGCCCGCCCCTCGCTCAGCCAGTGAGCGGGAACCGGTCTGTATGTGGGATCCGAACCCTCAGCGGGAGCACCGCCACGCTCCCAAGCGGCGCACTGTAGCAGTGCACCACCGGGCCGGCCCGTATTTGAAAGCAATTTTAAAGTAATTTTCAAAAACTTTCCAAAGCATTAAATTTGTTTAATATTTAATTAAATTTTATGATTACAAAATGAGAAACAAGTAGCATAAACAAGTTTGAGAATAAACAGAACTGATTCATGTTAAGAATAAAACTCAGTAAGTGGCAGCAGAGGTGTGTGTTTTTCCTTAAGAATAGCCTACATCCACGAGCATCTGGGTTCAGATGCTGGGGCAGAGGGACTGGACAGAGTTGGCAAGTCCAGCAAATTGGTAGAGTGGGGGTCTATCAAGAGAACACCCATGTTCGTTGTATTCCAGGTGTCTTCCCAAGGGTTAGTGTGATATAAATCGGAGCTGAATTTGTTATAAAATTATCTGATATTTTCACATTGAGTATATTGCCTCAAAACAGCATATTTCAGGACTATTAGTCTTGCTCAGCATGACCAGATTCTATTATTCTTACAAGAGAATCAGTGACTCTGCTGGCCAAAAAGTCGTAGACTCTAGCCTATGTGGTATTGTTTGTAAGATCTCTAGGAATACTCTTCATTCCATCCAAATATATTCCTCACCTCCTGGTGATACCCGTCATTCTTCTACTTGGGAGCTTTATTCGTTTAGTACAGAGGTTCTCAAAATTTAGCAGGCATAAGAATTGCTTACTGAGCCTGTTAAAATGCAGATCAGAGGCTCTGATTGGAGATTCTGATTGTGTAATATTAAGGGTTTCTCAGATATCTTCTTTAACAAGCATCTGCAGTGATCTAAACACTACTCTAAGACATTATTTTGATACATACAGAACTTTGAACACTATTCAAAATATCACCATCAAGGATCATCCCCCCCTTTCTTTTCATTCCAGCCAGCCTGGACTTCTTTGGTTCCTGAAACAAACTATGATCTACCTCTCCCCAAGACCTTACTACACACAGTTCCTCTCCCAGGAATGACTTTCCTGTACTTTCAAACTAAATTCAACTTCTTCTTCAAGTGTAAACAGAACTCTCCCCTGTGGACTAGATTAGCAACTCTTGCCGTACACTCCGCCATACTCTTCACCTCTTCTTTTCAACATGTGATGCGGTTGCTCAGCGTTGGCCTCTTCCCGCATGACCCCACCTCCACATCGTGAGCTTGGTGAAGAAAGACACCATGTTTGTCTCTGTCACCATTGCACCCCCAACACTTCTCTTGGTGCTGGGCAGAGTAGCCACTCAGCATTATTGAATGAGTGAATACATGAAGGAATATTAACATGCAAATTTCCTTACGAGAGGCAATAGTACCTACAATTTCACATTTAGCTACCTTTTCGATCAGTTTTTAAGAATAGGGTTTGATAAGGAAGAGGGTAAGTATATTTACTTCGGGAGAAGAACAGGAAGAGGTCAGCTCAAAAGGAAACAAATAGTTCACTTCAGTCTGCTATAGATAAAATGTTACTGCCTGTGCTGAGCTGGTATATATAAAAAAGTTTCCATTCAGCACCCATTTATGGTGTGCATATTGTTCATTGATGGCTACTTATCTTTATCATCAGAAGTTCTAACTGGTGAGAGTGATTAAACACCAACCAAGTCAGGAGATTGGGAGAAGCTGTGAACATTATCCCTGGAGAGCTAGGGAAAAAATGACAGTCCAGCATCTCTAATTAAGTTAATTATAGGTTAGCTCATTGAATGGGCCTCTCTATTAGATATAGAGGCTCTCAGTTGTGCATGATACTAGCATGATATCTGTATTAGTCTGTTTTGTGTTGCTATAACAGAAATACCTGAGACTGGGTAATTTATAAAGAACAAAGGTTTATTTGGCTTACAATTCTGGGACAGCTGCATCTGGCACAGGCCTCAAGCTGCTTCTACTCATGGCGGAAAGTGACAGGCAGCTGGCGGGTACAAGCAGATCACATGGTGAGAGGAAGCAAGAGAAAAAGAGGAGGTGCCAGGGTCTTTTAAACAATCAGCTCTTGAGGGAACTAATACAGTGAGAACTCACTCATTAATCTCCCCCAGGGAGAGCATTAATCCATTCACGAGGGATCTGCCCCCATGACTCAAATAGCTTCCAGCACTGCCACATTGGGGATCAGATTTCCACATGAGTTCTGGGAGGACAAAACATCCAAACTCCATCAATATCTAAGAATGATAAAAAAGAGTTGATAAAAATTATTTCCAATAGCTCCCTTGTTTATGAAGGCATTCAGTAAACATCAAATAAGCCCCTACTGAGTTCTAGACACTATGGATAAAAAATGAGTGGGACAAAGGCCCTATCTTCAAAAAGTTTTCAATCTAGTTGGTGTTTATGTATCAGAAAACACTCACACCTCAGTGATATACAACAATAAGCACATATCTGTCATGTGTCTGTGAGGTTCAGTTTATCAATCCTGGGTTCACTCATGTGTCTGAATTGTCATCTGGGGGAAAATTAATCCAGGCTGTTCTTGGCTGGCTCAACTTGTAGGCCTACTTCATGTGTCTCACCTTCATCCTGGGACCAGCAGGCTAGGCTGGGCCTACAATTTCATGACAATGGCTGAAGCACAAGAGAATAAATCCAATCTCAGAAGTACTACTTCACATCTCTGTTTATATCACATGTACTCATATCACATTGGCCAAAGCCAGTCACATGCCTAAACTCAGAATCAAGAGGCAAGGAAAATACTTCTCATCTTGATAGTAAAACTACAAAATCACACAGCAAAGGGTGTGGATATGAGAAGAGAAATAATCCGGGCCAACACTCACAACAAGAGTAAGTAGGACATGGGGATTTGCTACTTTGTGAAATAAATTAGGTGTTTTCCTACCTCTGGCTTGGTTCTATATGAAACAGAAACCTACATCAAAAATCAGAGGAACAAAAGATTAGGATCCAGTAATAAACTCAGAGGGTGTCACGATCAGCAAAGTCAAGTTTATTCCTCCATCTTAACACTCTATTTTTAGCACAACTCTAGTGACATTTTATTTTATTTTATTATTATTATTTTAAAAGATGACCAGTAAAGGGATCTTTTTTTTTTTTTTTTTTTTTTGACCAGTAAGAGGATCGCAACCCTCCGCACAGTGTGGTCTGCACCACGCTCTCCCAAGTGAACTAACCGGCCGTCTCTATTTAGGGATCTGAACCCGTGGCCTTGGTGTTATCAGCACCACACTCTACCAAGTGAGCCATGGGCCAGCCCTTCTAGTGACATTTTAAAACATCAGTGGCAGGTCAATATGTTTCCTTAAACTTTCCTAGTTGATAAAATTTAAGATCTATATGAAAAGCCAAAACTCTCAATAAAGACCTTTTATCTAAAATTTGCTGAACATCAAAAAAACACCAAGGAGCAAGAGTTTTAATAGCATCAGATAATAGCTAAGAAAGAAAAGTGTCTTAATGCTATTTTAAAGCTATTAGGTATTAGAATACCACAAGGAGTGTGCTCTGAATCGTGTTTCCATTCTTTATTAAGATGCTTTGTGTAATTAGTAGGGTTTCCATCAGAATAAATAGTAATTTGGAATTCATCCAAATTAAAAGCCCCAATGAAAAAGAAACATTAGTGGTAAGTAGAATGTTAAAAGTGTCAAACTTCTCTAGGGCAGATAGGTCTGTGCGAGTGGGCACAATTTAAATAAAATCTGTAGAATTCATGTGGAGTAAAGGCAGAAAAAATAGAAAGGAAATTGAGAAAAGGAGGAATCCAAACAGACTTCTAGTGAGAAGGGTAATTCCATTCTTGTTTTCTGAAAACTCTAAAAATCAAACTAAATTCTGTATATGCCATTGTGAAATCTACATGAGCGTCTTAAAAAAATAAAATAGCAAATATATGTAAAATAAACCATTATACATTCTTGTGAAATAGTATTTTACAGTTCGGATAAAAGTGAATGCCACAAAATGGATAAAGTAGCTTCTTTATATGACATTAATCCTAGGACTATTGATGCTGCTTTCTATAGGGGAGGTTGTGAAGGCATTTCCAATATCGCTCACCATGAGTGTGCAAGAGAAGGGGCTAGGCCACATCACTTGGATCTAATTTCTTCCTATCCTGCCTGCATCGTCTTGCTTCAGTGTCTGTTGGTCATATAACAGTGATGTGGCATCGCCCATATGCAGCCACACTGCATCTAGGTTGGGTTAGGGTTAGTGTTAGGGTATGAATGAATGGGTGGCCTTTTTAAAGTGGTGTGACCACAAGACATTTTCCCAGTTGCAAAAGCACCATAAAACACACAAACCATGAAAACAAAAATGCATGACTTTTCTCAATCATCGCACATCAGTTTTAAATAGTGAATGTTCTCAGGTGAAGCCACAATATGATATTATCAGAATTGGATGAGAATATTGTAATCAGAACTTGAAATGTATTTTGACATTGGCTATAAATGTGAATTGTGTTATGGTTCAAACCGATTCATTTCAGACTCACTGCACTTGCATGATACCTGAAAGTTGTTATTGTTGTTTTCTTAATTTATGCTATTTGGTTAAAAGAATAATGCTTAGTGACTTGGGTTCTGGCAAAGGATCTAGTTTATTAATACACATGCTATCTGAAAAAAAAAATACCCATATCTTCTATCCCAAATGAGAGATATAAAAAGCAAGAAGAAGGGCACTGAAAGTAAGTGTTCACTTTGAGTCCCTACTGAATCTGATGCAGTACTAGGAATGGTTGCTGCAAGAACATCAGTATTATCTGAGCAAGGGTTGCCTAGCAGCAAGGCAGAGTTCTTGACTCATGGAAGAATTCA
Source organism: Galeopterus variegatus (assembly GCF_000696425.1). NCBI lineage: Eukaryota > Metazoa > Chordata > Mammalia > Dermoptera > Cynocephalidae > Galeopterus > Galeopterus variegatus. Next base: position 187,737 of record NW_007727363.1, read on the forward strand.
TTATAGTATTGGGGGAAAAAAAGAAAATACATTCTGGAAATTACCTATCATATTTGTTTTAGAGGAATAAGGTAGTATAGGAATTAAAAAACTATGGGCATAATTTGCTGTAGAATGTCAATGAACACCCTGCTTATTTGGAAGCATCTCTTTTCAATATTACACAATTTTCTATTATCACTCATATGCCTCTGAATAAGAAAATATCGAACATCATCTGACTGTATTATAGCAATTATGAACATGGTCAATTGGTATAAGTGCTTCTCCCCTAGAGCACATACATGTATTAAAAGGACGCCAGAGCAAAGCTTAATTCATGCCCTGAATCTCTAATAATTCAACATTTGGTTCTATTCTAAGGCCTACAGGTCTTTTGTAAAAGATCCAGTCGCCTCCAAACATGTATGGGGCTTTTTATAAAATAGGGTGCACCTAGTAATAAGTTTTCTCTATTTGAGAAATTATATATTATAAATATGTGATTTAAAAGAGCTGGTCAACAACTGAGTCAAGAATAAGTTCCTTGCCTTCCAAATTTCACAGCTGCAGTTGGATTCTGAAGTTACACCAGCCAGGAAGGGAAAAGACCTGGCTTATGAGTGGAGACTGCTTATTTTCTCCTCAATGGCAACACTCACAAGAGAAAGAGGACATGGGAATTTGCTCCTTTGTGAAATAAATTAGGTGTTTACCCACCTTTGGTTTGGTTCTACATGAAGTAGAAACCTAGTTATTCTCTGATAAGAAAAAAAAAGAAAAAAAACCCCACCAAGATTTCTGAAACTATCAAAATTTTAAATGGCTTTGTGCCCAGGAAAATAAACTTTTAGAGATTTAAATGAGCCCCAAATATATGGCAGCAGTTACCTGTTGTTTGTTTTACAAATGGAATAAAAGAATGATTCAATTGTGATATCAGAATATGCTGGACTGTTCATGCAAGAAGTTGTCATAAAAAGGAGGAAATGAGAGAAAGAGAAGTCAGAAGAAAGCAATAAAATAGAGCAGCTATGACATCTGAGGGACTTTGCCACTACTTTGTGTCCCAATTCAGCATCTGCTTTGAACGTTTCCATTTGCAGACATAGGAGCCTAGTCTAGAGCCTATGCATGAGTGATAGCAAATAAAAATGCAATTAAAATAAATGTTTCAGCACATGAAGGGTCATAAAGTGTCATCAGATCTCATAAAACTCAAGTACTCATTCTCAAGAGATCTAGATAGTCTACATTTAACTATTTTGACTTAAAATAGGTTCAAACATTTTGTATCTCAGAAACTCTTTGTGATTAAAATCTTACATAAAAAGTAATCCGAAACAGGTAAAAATGGAGTTTCTTAGATTTTGGGGTGGGAGGAGGGATTGGTGGCCCCAAGTCCCACCCACTAGCAGCCTTCATTCTCTGTTGCAGTCTGGACTGGCTGCTTTGTAGGAGTAACATAGATCTGCCATCTAAGGATTTTCTTTGCCTCTGCCCTGTGTTGAATCACCCCTGGAAGCTAAATAGGAAAGAAGGACTAGAAGAAAGTATATAAATTTGTTATTTATCTTCTTTTATAAGGAAGATTTCTGTGAGTCTGAGGCCTCTCTAGATATTAAACCTTCTATTTTTTGGACAGTCTTCTCCAGAAATGATACTTCTCCTCATTAGTTTTATAGTACTTTAAAGATTATGCATATGAGCCAGTAGGAGAAAAAATATATTTTATTAAAAATAAAGAATACTGAATGTTTGATTACTATTCAAGTGGACAGAAACAGAAACATAGCTTTTGAAAAATAGTAGATTTCTAAACATCATTTCTTCTTGCCCTTTGAAAAGTAGTTACCTTATCAATTATTCCTTGTATAAATTAATTTTTTAAAATTCTGTGTTTTGTATGAACACTTTGGAAGGAGAAAATTGATATGAAAGCTTGCAGGGAAGCAAGGATTAGCCAGTCTATAATAAAAAAAAAAAATTGTCATGGATAATTCACCTGCAGATAACCCAGATCATGTGTTACCATTTAAATAGAATTCCTTCATTTGATCATGAATTGCCCAGATAGAATTGTTAGACACATTATACCATTTTAGAGTACTAATGTAAAGAAAGAAAGCCAAATCATTGTTCGTCATACACTGCAAAAACGAAATTTGCCCTCTTAAAGTCTAGAGAGGTTACTTAGTTTCTGGCAAAAACATCTGCAAAGATTTCCAACTGGAAATATATTTTGCATGATAACAGGTTGAAGTCATGAATCACTTGGTAACTCATTAGAATGACTAGCATCAAAGGATCCCTCAGGAATTTAGGGAAAAGGTAGTTAAGCAATTAATGAAGTTATTTAAAATCCTGATATGGTTGAGGCTGCATTGAAGACTGCTAGGGATTAATATTTATTTAATAGGTTGTCAGTTTCATGCCAAAAAAAGAAATGTGACAGAAGTCATCCTAGTCTAAACGTTAAAAAGGTAGCCTATTTGAAGCATATTTTATTGCTATAGTTGACACTTATAGTCTGTACCATTATATCACCATATAAAAGCCATCATTCTCAAGCTGAAATTAACACTGCTGTTATTTTTGATTAGAAGAATTGGCTCTAAATACAGCAATTGTCTGCAGTGATTTATATTTTAGTAGCTGCCATTTCGCACCAAGAGGGAACATGTCAGAGTATAACCGCTCTCTGATGAGACATAAGGTATTAAAATTGATATGAGATGACAAAATGGGAGAGTAGGATTGTAGGGGTATTGTTTTCACTTGTCATAGACAGTCTTTGTTATGGTTTCATTTCTGACATTATCTGCTAATCTTTATGTTTGATTCAGAATATAGTTCTTCAGATGGAAATGTACAGGGGAGCAAGCCTGGTGTTATATAATTAGTTCTTATCTCCCAAATAAAGTACTGAAAATGTATTAAGTGCTAGAAAGATCTTTTTAAGAATATATGACAGCTAAGCTATGATGTTCAGCAGGTTAGGTGTATTAAAAGCATTTTCCACTTAATGATATTTTAAATTTACAAAAGGTTATCATGATATAATCTCATCATAAG
>NW_007727363.1:191009-230952 GCF_000696425.1 Galeopterus variegatus
ATGTATTAAGTGCTAGAAAGATCTTTTTAAGAATATATGACAGCTAAGCTATGATGTTCAGTAGGTTAGGTGTATTAAAAGCATTTTCCACTTAATGATATTTTAAATTTACAAAAGGTTATCATGATATAATCTCATCATAAGTCAGGAAGCTTCTGCATAAGAGCTTAAGCTTTTGAGGGCAAGAACCATATCTTCTTCATTTTCATATGCTTGGTACAATATCAGACACATGAATTAATGAAAAAAAGTGTCATGAATGTTAAAATGTATGGTAACATTATTATGCATAAAAATTAAATACCAATAAAAAATAAAGTGTTGGATTTGATTCTTACCTCTAGGTCATGAAGAGAATGTATTTTGGGCCTGCGATGTTCCCCCTGCCCTCCTTCCAGGAAGCCTTTATACTCCAAGCAGTCACGTTACTCTCAGGGACTGCACATCCTCTTGTCTAGCTCTAACAGACTGGAGTTGCTGCTGAAGGTAGGTAACTGTCTCTGTTATACTACTCCCAGCCCAAAGAGCCCTTTGCTCCATGAAAAAGAATTTAAAAATAAAATAATAATAAAATCTTCAGCTTCTTGCTTTAACTATGGCATGGTGGGAGCCATGGTAGAACTGGGGATTGAGGTTGGAGATGAGAGGGTAACAAGCTTCTTTCATCAAAGGCATTAATCAAGTGGCTGAGAAGGAGTGAGAGTTAGAAATAAAACTTATGGTAAGAGCAACCAGCACCAGTAAACCAGCTCTAACACCTACATCATAATAAGGTCAGGGTCTCCAATGCAGGTTAATACCCTGTGAAATGTCTTACACCACTAAGACAAGTGACAAATTAGATGAACAAAGTGTATAAAAAAGGTTTCTCCGTCATTATGACTTATATGAAAGAAAGCATTTCATGTCATAGCATTAGTTTACAACTCGCCATCCAGGAATAATCCAATGCACGAATGCCAAAATAATGTTGCCTAATAACACATCAGATAGTCTATTAGGTTCATTCCATGGTAATAATTTTTCTTATATGTAACATTACAAATACTATGATCATGTGGGCGCATCTACGTATATACTTTCCCCTTTACCCTACTTCACACCATCACCTTCCCAACCTCTCATTTGACAGTAGATAAACCAAGAACCTAGTGTTATCATCCCTGAAAGGTAAAGTTACTTTGTGCCTGGGTCAGGGTCATCATGTAAAAGGATAATCTTACTATTGTATTCAAAGTAAAAGTTCTGAGTAAGATTTTCACCAAGCAACTTTACCTGTCTCGAGGCTTTGAACTTTTCATCCGTGACTCTACCAGTGAAGCTTAGGAGATATTTGAGCCTCTCTCCTGAACATTTGAAAGTCCAGGTCTCTCACGGGTGTAGTGTCCTCTTCTCCATGGCTGTGCCTGCCCTGATCATAACAGCAGCAACCAGCTATAACCTGGTCTATTCAGAACAGTGCTTGAAATGCTTTCCCCATCCTCGCCTTCCAAATCCCATTTTCCTCAGACATTGCTACTATATATCTAGAGAACCACCATTCAAGCTGGAAATTTTTTTTGACTCCTTTCTTTTGTTGACATTTCTGATCAGTGTCTAAATTATTCTCAGGCTCCTATTACCTCTTTCTTTCTGAGATATTCCTCTAAGGGTATTTTAGTCTTGTCCCTTCTCCCAACCATCTCTATGCTTTCAGTGGAATCTTACTAAGATGATTCTCCTAATTACTTTCTTCTTTGCATGCTGTAGTTGACACAGTGCTGGGTTCACCACAACATGCTTTCTTCCTGCACACCTGGAAAGACCACATTTCCCACCCACTAGACTGGAACCATGTTACTGAATTCTGGCATATTGGAACATGAGTTGACACAATGCATCAGTTCTAGTTCAAGGCACTTGAGAGCCAGTATGCCTCTGCCACCTCTCCCTTTCTTTTCCTTAGTGATCTTGGAAGCCATGTCTTCAGATGGCAGCATCACCAGATGGAGGAAGCCAGAATCCCCAACTCACTGGAGACAGGGAAGACATGACCACCTCACAGTGGAGTTTTCATGAGCAAGAAATAAACTCTCTTGTGCGGAAGCAATGACTTTCAGGGTGTGCCTGTTGCAGCACTTGGGGTTACTTCTCAGAAGCTTTCGATTCATTTTCAGAAAACAACCTGTTACTCAGAAATTTAAGGTTCTTCATGATCTACTCCTAGCCAAGGTGGGCACTGATTTGGTGCCAGGCCCTTAGTTCAGCACTTTATACATTACATTTCATCTATATCATCACGCTTTATGACAACCCAATGAGGGAAACTGAGGCTCCAATAGGTTAAGTGTTTCACACTAGCTCACACAGCCAACAAAAGTCTAGGACTAACACCAAAACCCATACTCTTTCAACTACACCCAGTTTTCCTATCTTTTTGGCAACTTTTTCTTCCTGGAGATGTTTGAAAAACAAGTTCTGTAGTCTACTAAGCCTGAAATTGCTGCATGCTATGCCTTTCTTTACCTGTGGGTTTAGTTCGAATAGGGTCTTGGGTGCCTGGGAGTGATTGCAAGCACTGAAAAAGCTCTTTTGGATTAAAGGGGAAGCCTATTAGTCACACTCATTAAAGAACTGCAGAGCACCATGGAAAGGGAAGGCAGGTGAATGTGCCTATACTATGTCAGACATGAGGTTTTGTGCCATAAGAGTTTCTAGGGCCACAGCAGGCTGATCAGCAAGGAATTGTACTGCTCAATTAAAGGACATGGTGAGACAGTGTGCCTATACTATGTCAGACATGAGGTTTTGTGCCATAAGAGTTTCTAGGGCCACAGCAGGTTGATCAGCAAGGAATTGTACTGCTCAATTAAAGGACATGGTGAGACAGTACTCAAGAAGCTATGCAGCCCCATGAAAATGTGAAGTGGGGCTATGTATTTACTTTTCTCTCTGAGTCTGCATGGAGTGACATCACCCGACCACTGAGGCTTTTGTCCCGACTTGCAAACTCATCTCATGATATTTCTATTAATAGCTGGGAAAGCTCCATGAGATCTGTAATAATTGCAGGGTTTGTGTGAGCCATTCCAAAGAATGAGTGTTGGTAAATGGCAGAAACAAAGCAGAAGTGAAAGTTCATCAACAGTCCTGGGCAGATCCAGATTGTGGGACAGAAACAGGCTTTGTGTTCAAAGACTCATATTAGATTAAAACATCCTATTTGGTTTATCTAAACAGAAAGTCTCAGTTGGTCACTACACAACTTTGACCAGATATTAGATTTTCTATATTACTTGGCATAAGGACATGAAAAAGTTTTCTAATATGATATTCTTGTAACTTGGAAAAATTAGTAACTCTCACCATGCAACCCTTGTAGGATCATGTGCTAATGAAGAAGATGCTCTAATAATTAGGCCTAGAGCCCACTGAATGTAACACCTTCCAATTAGACTCCCCAGCATGAATACCGCCATTATCATTAAACAACAAAGAAAGAAATGGATATCAATCCACATAATAGAAAATAATTGATGAAGTTGGAGGGCGTGATTATTTGTGATTACTTTACAGTCATGCACAGAAAGTAGGAGAACCACAGCTAGTGGTTAATCTCTGGCTACCTCTTTGAAGATAATGAAATTGGCTTCCTACTGATGATTATTCATTAACAATTAATTCTTTCTCAGTGATCTGCCTCATTTTCAGCTTCTCACTACAAACATGCAATGGAATAATTACAAGTGGAAATGAAAAAGCAATTAGTGGCAGATAATGCCAACATCTGATTAAAAAACCGTAGAACAGATTAGCAGTTCCGTAAATGCAAGTCTGTTGCCTTCAGCAGGGAAGTGTAAGTCACCCAGTCATACTGCACTTCAAGCTGTGCTTTCTCTTTTATTGCCTCCCTTCCATCACGGTCTGCCACATCCAATGCTCTCCTTTATTCAAGGGAGCATTGGATTGTGGTAAAGACTTCCTAAGGATTAAGTAGCATTTCAGATGATTTGTGGCCCTGCACGCTGAAGTCCTAAAAGGAACTATCTCATAACATGATGGCTAAAACATGTATCTACATACCTTTCCTTGGGGATCACAGGAAATATCATTATACATTTGCTCATTTTAGTTTCAACTTAACTCTCGTTCAGTTAAGTGTCTTCAGAAGAAGAGCATCACTAAATCCAGTAGACCAAAAAGAGACACCCTCTTTGAGCAGTTCAGTTCTTTTCCTACCTACACCCATGACTGCTTTGGCCTTGTAGGCTGGTTTCTCACTCTGCATAGTGTGTAGCATAAACTGTCAATTAGTGTATTTTTATTTAGCATTGTCAAAGATTAAGATAGTTCTGGCTGCTGTATAAATAGTCTTTCAATAAGGCTTATAATTTCACTGTTCTCAGTGATCTAGCTGGTGTGCCAGAAGCAAGAAAAAAACTTTATATGATGGAGAACTACACTGGGAGTGTCTAAACCCTCACATTACAAGGTAAAAAGCAATACTGTTTAAAATGATTTGGATGAGATCGGGCATGTTCAGGGTGGTAAAATAAGATCCCAAAAGCACAAGCAGAAAAAGAAAAAATAAACTAATGGTATTATATCAAACTAAAAAGCTTCTGCGCAGAATGAAAAGACAACTTACTGAATGGGAGAAAATATTTGCAAACCATACATCTGATAAGGGATTAATTTCCAGAATATACAAGGAACTCAAACAACTTCATGGTTTAAAAAAAAAAAAAAAACAGCAAATAATCCAATTAAAAATGGGAAAAGAAGTTGAATAGACATATTTCTCAAAGGAAGACATACAAATGGCCAAAAGGTACATAAAAAAATGTTCAACATCACTAATCATCAGGAAAATGCAAATCAAAACCACACTGAGATATCATCTCACCCCAATTAGTCTGGCCATTATTAAAAAGACTGAGTATAACAAATGCTGATGAGGATACGCAGAAAGGGGAACTCTTCAGCACTGTTGGTGGGGCTGTAAATTAGTGCAGCTATTATGGAAAAGAGTATAGAGGTTTCTTAAATAACTACAGATAGAGCTACCACACAATCCAGCAATCCCACTGCTGGGTATGTACCCAAAGGAATGGAAATCATCATGTTGAAGGGATACCTGCACTCCCATGTTCATTGCACCTCTATTTACAATAGCCAAGATATGGAACCAACATAAATGTCCATTGACAGGCAATTGGATAAGGAAAATGTGTGCTATTTATACTCAATGGAATACTACTCAGCCATAAAAAAAAGAATGAAATTCTACCATTTGCAGCAACATGGATAAGCTTGGATAAAATTATGTTAATGAAATAAGCCAGGCACAGAAAGAGAAATACCACATGTCCTCACTCATAAGTGGGAACTTAGAAACAAACAAAGAAAGAAATACCACAGTAAAACACTGAACCTTCAGAAGGAGAGAAGAGACCTATAGTTTCTAGAGGTGGAAAAAGGGGAGGGGAATGGGGAGGGGGATTAGGGGATAATTGGGTAAGGGACACAAAAAGTAATTAGATATGTAATGATGAACATGCTAATAATATTGATTTGATCATCACATACTGTACACAAATACTGATAGTCAACTCTGTACCTCATAAATATGTATAAATTAAAAAAATTAAAATAAATAAATTTTTAAAAAATAAAATTTAGGAGTAAGTGTTAACATGAAGATCTAGTAAGATTTTGTCACAAAACGTGACATGGTATAAAACACAGGTAAGACTGTAGACCAGAGCTATTCTTAAAAATTGCATTTTGAAAAGAAGTACATATTTAACTGTAGAATCATTTGGTTGTATGTCATTTTACCATATCCAGAGATTAAAATAGTAAAGAGAAGGCAGGTAATGGAAATAAAGCAAACTTTGAAGGGCTAATATTCAGGTAATATGCACCAGGATGGTATCCCTCATGATTGGTTGAACATCTATTCAGATTGGCCATTCCTTGCTCAATATGGCTGTTGAGTATCACCTCTGAATATAACAAAATATTATTAAGCATATTTTATGTACCTGAAACTGTATAGGGACATTGATATTAATCAGAAACGGTATCCCATAAATCTCACTTCTCATTTTCAGTTTCTACTTCAATTTTCATTATTTGCTTGTGCAATTTAAACAAATTTAGTAGATAAAATGAATTCAACAACAACAACAAAAGAAATGACCTCAATCAGCTCAAAATCTAATGGGAGAGAAACACATGTAGTGAAATGAGTAGAAAAAAAAATGTAATGATTGTTACATTGAGGGCATTTACAGGGTAAAGAGGGAGTGCTACAGGTTACAAGGAAGAGCAATAGTGCCTAGAAAGACGTTACAAGCAGACAGGCAGATAATGTTCGAACTATGCCTTGGAAGAAAAGCAGGTTTTTTGTTTGTTTGTTTGTTGCATAGGGAACAATGAAGCAAAAGGCATTCCAAGAAGTGGGAACTTATAAATAAAAGCACAGAGTAGGAAACAGCCTGGCATATCTGGAGAATGCAGATAATTAAATACAGCTGGAGAGTAGGGCCTCAGGATGAGACTGGCAAAGAGAATGCTGGAGGGATAGGTAATGTCCAGCTCACAGAGGGCTTAAATGCTAGGCTTATGAATTCAGAGATTATGAAGTGAAAACACTTTTTGTTTCTCCTCAAGCAGGTATTTACTAAGGTAAAATTTTTATATTTCTGCAGCCTAAAACTCACAAATCACATACACATATGATGAAAATTTCAATAGAAAAGCTAAGTATCTCGTGAAACATAGTTGTGACTTGTTTAGTACAGTAACGTAACATTATTGATAATGATGATGATACCTTGGATCTCTTTGGCATCTTTATTCTGGAAAACTAAAAATTCTGTCATATCAATGGAAAAATCTCTGAAAAGTAAGAATGGGACTATTATACCTTTCACAAATTAATTACTTTCTTTGACACTGTGGAAAGCAAAGTCAAACAAGGTCTCACCATGTGATCTTGATGAAAGTTACGTAACATCTGTCTGCCTCCATTTCTCACAGGTTGGTTATATCTATTAAGGAGCATAACTCTTTGTGTGATGCTAAGAAACAGGATTAATAAACCTGAAAGAAATATGGCTAATTATAGCAAAGATGGTTGATCTTCTTAAGAGAATGAGGGATTGTGGGTGCAAGTAATGAAATACATTTTTAGCAAACCCAATTAGGCACTCATAACATACCTAAATTTGTAGGAATAAGAGCTAAGGTGAGGGCAGGCCATGGGAGAAATGGGACCACCCACCTGGAGGAACTTTTCTCTCTGAAGTGTATCAACAGTCTTCTTAAACTCCCTATCGGGGCTAGAAGAGAAATGCACGACCTCATCAAACTCAAAGTCTAGGGGTTTCATGGCTTTTCTTGACTTGGATTCTCAATACTGTAAAAAGTCTGGCTGATATTAGGAAGAAATTTTTGAATCATATAGTAAGGCCCTAATCTCAAGAAGTGAGCACTAAAGAATAAGACAAGCTACGAAAGAAATTTGACCAATCCCATACTTGCAGGTATGCTTTCACTCTCTCAAACCAATGCTAGTCAGAGGTGGCTGCCACAAAAAAGAGGAAGCCAATTTTTTTTTTTTCACAAATTTGCTTAGTGCTTGGACCTCTTCTCATTTACAATCTACATTGACTCCTGGGTGGTTTTGATAATCACCTATATGCTGATGTCTACCAAATTTATATCCTCAGCTCTGACCTCTACTCTGAACTGTGAATTCCACCGTCCACTCAGCATCTTTACATGAGCATCTCAGTCATCAGGTTTTAAACTTAATTCTTGTTGTCAGTTCCTCCCCATATCTGTCCTTCCCCCTAAGTTCCCCTCAGAGAAGGCCACTAAAACCCAGCAATTTTCCCAGACCTGGACTCTTTATTTATAATCCACATCTAATCCATCAACAAATATTGTCCACTTTATCTTGAAAAAGTTTTAGAATCTTCCCATATCTAATCTCTTCCATTGTTACCACCCTCTTACAAGCCTCTGTTATTACCTAAACCTCTGCAATTGACTTCTAACTGGTGTCCCTGTTCCACTCTTGCACACCCTCTGCATTGACAAAGAAATCCTTTAAAATACAAATACTGTCACTTCCCTATTCAAGAGTTTCAGATGGTTGTGCACCTCAAAGTAAAATTCAAAATTCTTGCCATGACCTCCAAGACTAGTGATGATCAGGCCCCAGGTCAGCTCTCCAGTCTCATTTCCTATGACTCTTCCCATCACTTACTCTTGTGTTTCTCATAGCTCTCTTTGATTAGGATATGAAAGAATAAGTTGGTTCAGGAAGGACAATCAAGAATCCGGTTATAGACACATCAATTTTAAGGTACTTTTTTTTTTTTTTTGTCTTTTTTGTGACCAGTAAGGGGATTGCAACCCTTGGCTTGGTGTCGCCAGCACAGTGAGCGCACCAGCCATCCCTATATAGGATCCGAACCCATGGTGTGAGCACCGCTGCGCACCCAAGTGCTGCACTCTCCTGAGTGCGCCACGGGGCCAGCCCAATTTTAAGGTACTTTTTTTTTTTTTTTGTCTTTTTTGTGACCAGTAAGGGGATTGCAACCCTTGGCTTGGTGTCGCCAGCACAGTGAGCGCACCAGCCATCCCTATATAGGATCCGAACCCATGGTGTGAGCACCGCTGCGCACCCAAGTGCTGCACTCTCCTGAGTGCGCCACGGGGCCAGCCCAATTTTAAGGTACTTTTGACGTGTCCTAGAGACATCTAGAAGGCAGTTGCAAGTATGGATCTGGAGTTTCTGGGAAGGAGGTCTGAGGCTAGAGACCTACTAGAGAGTATATTTGCAAGTCATCTGCATATAGTGTCATTTGAAACTTTGGGCATGGATGTCCCAGAGAGAGGAGATGAGGAACCTAGAAGAAAGTCTTGAGAAATTACAACATATAAAGGTAAAGGAGGATGTTGTTATAAAAAGAACTGAGCAGCATCCCCCCAAAATTTAGCAAGAAAACAGGTTGAAAGGGGAGTGATTTGGCAGAAGCCCAGGGAAGTGAGACATGGGGACAGCTGATAGTGACAATTCTTTCTGGAAGTTTAGCAGTGAGAAGGAGATGAAGCAGTTGCAATAGAAAGATATGTGGTCAAGAGAAAAAGGTTATTTTTATAGATGATATTTGAACATACTTAAAAGATGATAAAAATTATACATTTGAAGGGAGAGTGATAATAAGCCAAAAAAGGGGGCATGGGGAGAGAATACATAACATCACTGTCCTGAGAACATGCAATGCCATAAGATCACAAGCATACTTAATTAATTTTTGAGCTAATATCTTGGAAAATAAACATTTAGATACTTTCTCAAAAAAGATTTAACAGTTGTCATATATAAATACAAACCGTAGACCTTAAACTTACTAGGGAAGACAAATTTTTAAATCCCAGATAATACAGTTGAAGGAAAATAAAATAAAGAAATTGCAAGATGGAATAAAATTAAAAGACAAAAGTAAAGTAAAAGAGAGAGAGAAAGAGAAGCCAGTCTCTATCCCACTGCTGGGAATATACCCAAAGGAATGGAAATCATCAAGTCGAAGGTATACCTGTTTCCCACTGCTGGGAATATACCCAAAGGAATGGAAATCATCAAGTCGAAGGTATACCTGTTTCCCACTGCTGGGAATATACCCAAAGGAATGGAAATCATCAAGTCGAAGGTATACCTGTTTCCCACTGCTGGGAATATACCCAAAGGAATGGAAATCATCAAGTCGAAGGTATACCTGTTTCCCACTGCTGGGAATATACCCAAAGGAATGGAAATCATCAAGTCGAAGGTATACCTGTTTCCCACTGCTGGGAATATACCCAAAGGAATGGAAATCATCAAGTCGAAGGTATACCTGTTGGAGGAGGGAGGGAGGTTTCGGTGATGGGCCACAATAATCAACCACATTGTATATTGACAAAATAAATATATATATATATATGTGACAATAAAAATAAGTAGGATACATTCATTATTTAAATAAACAGATTCCTAAAATTTGGTCAAAAAATTAAAATCTATCTACTTCATACAAAAGATCTACAAGAAACACATGTAATAAAACAAAAGCAACACCAAGTGGAAAGAAGAAAAATGTTGGACAAATGTATGCCTGAAAGATGCAAACAAAAATAAAGTAGAGAAAACAACATTAAAATCATTTTTTTAGTGATTATTATAAATGAACTAGCTTTCTTGATTTCTCATTCTGCTAATTTGTTGTTGGAGTATTAAAAATGCTACTGAATTTTGCATGTTGATTTTGTATCCTGCAATTTATTGAAATTATTTATCAACTGTAAGTTTTTTTGTTTGCTAATATTTTATTGAGGATTTTTGCATCTATATTCATCAAAGATATTGGCCTATAGTTTCCTTTTTGTTGTATCTTTGTCTGGTTTTGGTATTATTAGGGTAATGCTGGCCTCATAGAATGAGTTTGGGAGAATGGTATCTGTTTCAAATTTATGGAATAGTTTGAAAAGAATTGGTATTAAAACCTCTTTTTTTCATTTTTCACTTTTACCTAATTTCATTTTATTTTATTTTTTATTATGAATATTCATGAGATACAAAGCTAATTGTCACCCCTCGTGCCCATGATGTAAGGGCCAGATTCATACTGGCAGCATACTCATTACTAGAGATTACTTTTGTACCCCATATCTCTCACCCAATTATTCCCCAACTTCCCTCCCCCCTTCCCCCCCACTCAACTTTGTAGCCCTAAGAATGTTCCCTCCCTCTGTAAGACCAATGCACTACTATGGTCTTTCTTTCCTTCCTTCTTCCTCTCTTAGCTCCCACATATGAGTGCTCTAACATCCAAATCGTGGGTATACCTGAAGGGGAGGAGAAAGGAAAGGTATTGAAAACCTATTCAAGGAAATAACAGAAAACTTCCCAGGTGTAGGGTGAGATACAGACCTTCAGATCCAGGAGCTCAAAGGTCCCCAAACAGATTCAATCCAAAAAGATCCTCCCCAAGACACATTATAGTTCAATTTGCAAAGCTCAAAGAAAAAGAGAGAATTCTACAAACAGCAAGAGAAAAGGGTCAGGTTACTTATAGGGGAACCCCCATCAAACCAACAGCAGACTTCTCAACTGAAACGTTACAGGCCAGAAGAAAGTGAAATGATATATTCAAAATACTAAAAGAAAAAAATTGCCAGCCAAGAATTCTTTACCCAGCAAGGCTCTCCTTCAGAAATGAGGGAGAAATAGTGTATTTCCCAGACAAACAAAAGTTGTGGGAGTTCACCACCACACAACCAGCCCTGCAAGAAATTCTCAAGGAAGTCATTCATCTGGAATCTGAATAATGGTGACCACTACCACAAATACACAAGAAAGAGCAAAACCCACCAGTATTAATTCCTGTTTAAATGTTTGGTAGAATTCAGCAGTATAGCCAATGGTCCTGGACTATTTTTTTCAGGAGACTGCTGATTACTGCTTCAACCCCATTGCTTGTTATATCTGTCAAAATTTCCTATTTCTTCTTGTTTCAGTCTTGGTAGTTTGTATGTGTCTAGAAATTTGTCCATTTTCTTTAGGTTTTTCAAATTTGTAGGTGTATAGTTGTTTATAATAGTCTCTAATGATTCTTTGTATTTCTGTGGTATTGGTTGTAATGTCTCCGTTTCATTTTTGATTTTTGTTGTTTGGGTCTTTTCTCTTCTTTTTTAGTTAGCCTAGTGAATGGTTTGTGGATTTTGTTTATCTTCTCAAAAAACAACTTTTTGTTTCATTGATCTTTTGTATCAATTTCTGGGTTTCTATTTCATTTAATTCTGCTCTAATCTTATTTCTTTCCATCTACAAATTTGGGGATTGGGTTGTTCTTGGTTTTCTAGTTCTTTGAGGTATAGTATTAGGTTGTTTATTTGAAATCTTTCTATTCTTTTGCTGTAAGCATTTATTGCAATAAACTTCCCTCTTAGTACTACTTTTGCAGCATACCACAGATTTAGGTGAAAAATCTCTATAACAAGGACTACAGAACACTGCTGAAAGAAATTAAAGAAGACATAAAAAGATGGAAATACACTCCATGTTCTTGGATTGGAAGAATTAACATTTTGAAAATGACCATACTGCCCAAAGCAATCTATAGATTCAATGTAATACCCATCAAAATACCAATGTCATTTTTCACAGAAATAGAAAAAACAGCCCTAACATTCAAATGGAACTACAAAAGACCCTGAATAACCAAAGTAATCCAGAGCAAAATAAATAAATAAATCTGGAGGCACAACACTACCGAACTTCAAATTATATTACAAAGTATCGTAACCAAAACAGCATGGTATTGGCATAAAAACTGACACTTGGACTGAGAGAACAGAATAGAAAACACAGAAATCAAACCCACAAAGTTACAGCCAACTGATCTTCAACAAAGGCAACAAGAACATACATTGGGGGAAAGACTGCATCTTCAGTAAATGGTTCTGAGAAAACTGGACATCCATATGTAAAAGAATGAAACTAGATCTGTTCCTCTTGCCATATACCAAAATCAACTCAAAATGGATTAAAGACTTAAACATAAGACATGAAATTATAAAACTCCTAATAAAAAATATAAGGGAAACAATTCAGGAAGTAGGGCTGGGCAAAGACTTTATGAATAAGACCTTGAAAGCACAGACAACAAAAGGAAAAATAAACAAATGGGATTATATCAAACTGAAAAGCTTCTGCACAGCAAAAGAAACAATTAATTGAGTGAAAATACAACCTACAAAGTGGGAGAAAATATTTGCAAACTATGCATACTACAAAGGATTAATTTCCAGAATATATAAGGAACTCAAACAACTTAACAGAAAAAAAACAAATAACTCAAAAAATGGGCAAAGGAGCTGAACATGCATTTATCAAAGGAAGATGTACATTGTACAGTGTTGCATATACTAATTTTCCTGATGTGAGCATCACATATGGCATACAGGTATTGATATTCAACTCTGTATGCCACAGATATGTACAATCAACTATGTTACAATTAAAAAAATAAAAATAAATAAAATAGAAAAAGAAAACAATATTAAAATCAAACAACATAGAGTTCAAGGTTAAACATTTTTAATGAAACAAAAAACTTAACTTATTATGAAGATGGATACAGTTTATGGTGAAGTTATAATTGTAGTATCCTTAATATGCTGGAAAACTTAGCAAGTATTTATTAAGGAAAATTACAAAAAAAGACAAAGAGAATAAAAAACACAAAAGTATGGGAAACTTTATTATAGCACTCTGAAGCTTTGAAAGCACACTAGATAAAAATTCATAAGGATATAGAGGACATAAATAATATCATTTAAAACATTTATTTAAAATGTATATCATGAATTTTATACCTTACAAAGAGAGGATTCACCACTTTTCATGTGCCTACAGAAAATTTATTAAAAATTGACCATGTGTAATAACCTCAAAACAACTTTACAGATATCCTAATGTAGACATACCAGCCACTTCATAGCTCACCATGCGATAAAATTCTGTAACTTTAGCTCAACAAACTTCGGAAAAATCCACCACTCTCAGAATTTGTTTTAATATGAATATGTCAAGGATATTTGGCAATATAGACAAAGTCATGAAAAACATGGCCCTCACCCATTTATCGAAGTATTCCTCCATGGCCAAGTATTTATGAAGGTATTTACCAAGTGAATATTCAAAATTTCCAGAATACTTTCAGTTAGTTCTTTTGATAAAATCTTTATAAGGTCATTCAGACCAGTATAATCATCCAGCTCACTCCAATCAGGGTATGTGTTCCAGATTCATGTCTGCAACCATCACATTCATTTTCAATTTCATGTGGAATAATAATGAAAATGTGCTTGCCTTAGAATGATAAGTTTAGTTTATTCAAACGACAAAATAGATCTTGTGTGCTGATTTGCAAAGTCAATGCAAATTATGCATATGTTCTTAGATATTGTGTAAATTTTATCACCAAAGACATGAAGTTTTTCTTCAAGTTACTTCAGGCAACAGTAATTGTTTGTAATCAATGCTAATATTTTCTCAAAACCAAGAAAAAGTAGAGAATTCAATTTGCTGTTGTTCTTAATGTGGTTGACAATCTTTACAGCTTCCTTAGGTTCTTTCTCTAAATTTTAAAAAACATCTCTGGTGATGAGGCTTCCCTCCATGTATAAAATAATGAGTAAATCTTCTTTCCATGAATGCATGGAACAAGTCATTCTTACTGGATACCACTGCCTTACCACCATCTGTGCACAACCCAACACATCACTTGCATGTTATTGGTTATCTTGAAGTTATCAATTATTTTAAAATCTCTTCTGCAATAACAAATATTGGCCAAGGAACATGTCTTCTTGGGCTCCTTTGTGCAGCTCAGATCTGACAAACACTGTAAGATCACCAGAATTGCTACTGTCAGGGAATTCATCTTAGATTCTCCAGTGAATATCACGGACTTCATTGTACTCAGCATAATAAACGTTGCTGTACATTTGGGTCATATCTGTCACTGTTTGATAAATTACTGTATTTGACATATTTGCTCCATCAGAATTTTTCTCCTTGCTTTGTCCAAAAGAACCTCACTTGCATTGTCTGGTAGCTCATTTGGTAAATGTCTCACTAATTACTTGAGTAGCTCTAAACGTGGTGATTAAAACCAACACTACAAGCAAGCCTTCTGCAACTTCACAATTTCATCTCCCGCCACCCTGTACTGATGTCCCTGAGGTACTTGAATATCTTTCTGCTTTGCTTTTAAAAAATTCAATACTTTCCATGGTAGACTTTGTGTATTTCAAAACTGTTTGGGATAGAATGCCTTTTTTTTATAAGATCTTTAAATGTTCCCAAACATGTTACACCTAATGAAGTTAACAGTCATTGACAGTACCCTAAAATCCAAATTTCAAATACTTTTTACTATATTAGCATGATATTTTTGTTTTCTTTGCAGCTGGTGCTTTTATAACAGTAACAGATGGTTTCAGGAGATTCATCAGTTTGGTCTTTCTATTATTCTGAAAACACATGATTGATTTCATTGCAATCATGATAGCACCTACATTTCCATCAGTGTCTTTAGAATTATGCTTTAAAAGACTTACAAAGTACTGATCCATGATAGGTTCAAGAGAGAAGGAAATCAAAGAGTGTACAGTCCTAATTGCAATTTATAATTGAAACTTTGCATATTAAAGTGATACGTCAGTGCATCACTAAAAACAACAATATAAGGACATGGAAATTCAGTATATGAGAATCCATATTAGCGACCAAACAATCTATATTCTACTTATATCCTAATGGTATAACTACTGAAGATTTAAATAGATATGTCTGAGCACCACCATGAAACATACATAGAACTTACACGTGGCCTTTGTAGGGCAGATTGCACACTAGGCTAACTACTTTAGCCTCATCCCATGTAAAAATATTTTGAAATCATGGGTTTGATTAAAAATTTGACTTTAAAAAATACACATTTAAATAAACAAGTTACTTTTTTAAAAAGTTTATCTACCACATAAATTATCTTAAATCCTATTTACGTATATCATACATTTGAAAACTCTGCATAGGTTTAAAATTGTAAGCATTAAAGTCAGATTTTCTGTGATTGAATTTCATCTTCAACACTTACTAACGGCAGAACATGCAGCATAACTTCTCTAAGCTTCAGTTCTTTTACTCATGAAAGGAATAACAATAATACTTTTATCACAGGGTTATTGTGAAGATTAAATGAAATTATCCATGCATAGTACCTGGAAGATAATACATTCTTAATGTATCTTGACCATTATGATGACATAAGCACTAGATTTACGTGGACCTTTTTTTTTTTTTCCTTTTTTGTCTTTTTTTCGTGACCGGCATCGGATCGCAACCCTCAGTGTCGCGCCCGTACCGGACCGGGACCGGCAGCGGGATCGCAACCCTCGGTGTTGCTCCCGCGCCTTGCTCAGCCAGTGAGCGGCCCGTCCGTATGTGGGATCCGAACCCTCGGCGGGAGCACCACCACGCTTCCCAAGCAGCGCACTGTAGCAGTGCGCCACCGGGCCGGCCCTACGTGGACTTTTTTTGTTGTTAACTAAAAGTATTAGGATTCATGTTGGCCCTTCAACTGCAGTCTGTAGGTAATTAAGCAGCAAGCAAGTCAGAGAACAAAAGACAAGCTAGGCTGGCTGTGCTAAAGCTTCTTCTAGCAAGAGGAATTAATGGCTAAAGCTAAACTTTTCATTGCTAAGGTTTTGCACAGTCTTATTTGCATAAAGTTATATAATTTTCCATGGTCATGCAACTAATAATATCAATACCTCATATTGATCACCGGCTATACTAGTTACTTCATAGCTATTATCTAAATTAATTCTTAGAACATTCCTGTAACATTGAGTGTGTATTATTACTTGTCCTGTTTTAACGACAAGGTACCTAGGGTAGAGAAATTATGTCACTTGCTTATAACCACAGAGCCAGTAAATGAGAGAACCATGATTCAAGCACAGTTCATTTATAATCCCAGGAAATGAGTTTGTAACTATTATATTTTGTTGCTGTTTAACAAAAAACAAAGCGCAGAATTCAGCTAAATAACAATATTTCATAGGGTTTATCTAGTAGAATCACATTTCCCAAATATTGGAGTTTCTAAAAAAAACAACTATTTTACAACTAAGAGATTAATTTTAGATTATGTATTTTAAAGTTAATAAATGGGACTAATATCCAGAATATGCAAGGAACTTAAATGACTCCACGGCAAAAAAAGCCAAATAACCCAATTAAAAAATGGGCAAAGGATCTAAACAGACATTTCTCAAAAGAAGACATACAAATGGCCAACAGGCATATGAAAAAATGCTCAACTTCACTAATCATTAGAGAAATGCAAATTAAAACTACAATGTGATATACCATCTCACTCCTGTTAGAATATCTATTATCAACAATACAAAAAATAAGAAATGCTGGTGAGGATATAGAGAAAAAGGAACCGTCCTACATTGCTGATGGGAGTGTAAATTGGTACAGCCACTGTGGAAAACAGTATGGAGGTTCCTCAGAAAACTAAAAAGAGATCTACTGTATGACCCAGCTATCTCACTACCCAAAGGAAATTAAATTGATATATCAAAAAGACACCTGCACTCTCATGTTCATTGCACTCTTCACAATAGCCAAGAGAAGGAATCAACCTAAATGTCCATTAATGGATGAATGAATAAAAGGATTAAAAACTGTGGTATATATACACAATGGGATACTACTCAGCTATTTTTTAAAAAAAGATATCCTATCATTTGCAGCTACATGGATGGAACTGGAAACCATCATGCTAAATGAAGTAAGTCAGGCACAAAAAGACAAATACCACATGATATCACTCACATATGGAATCTAAAAAAAAAAAAAAATGTGTTTCTCATAGAAGTAGAGAGTAGAATAATGGTTACCAGAGGCGGGGGCGGGGAGGAGGGAAGTGGTGGGCTAATGGGTTCAAAACTGTGCTATATACTCTAAGTGAATCATTGTGCGGTATATCCATGTACTGAAACAACACACTGTACCCCGCAAATATGTACAAATAAATGTTAAAATTAAAAAAATACTGCCACTTCAAGATAAATAATCTTTCAAAATCCTCTATGGTATCATAGGACATTTTTTAAAAAGAGATAATTTTTGTATTATAAAAGCAATATTTTTCTTAGAAAATTTGGTAAGAGGAGAAAAATAGGAAGCCAAAATAAAATACCGTTAATAAATGCACAAATTTCTCTTTGCTCAAAGTTTTATTCCCTTTTAAACACATGTATAAAAATACATTAATGACAGTTGACAGAGGCTTGAATAATTCCCAACAATCATTAGGATTATTTTGCTAAGCATTTTGTACTGCTGTTAGAAATCCTTCCTGCAAACAGTCTCAAGCTTTCTGACTTTAAATCTTTTCAAGATAATAACGTGATCAAAAAATCATATTTTTACCTGATGTGATGGTAACTTACTAAATCAGCAGAGTCTTGCTTGCCCTGTTTGACAAATTCCTTTTCTTTTCAGCTGAGTCTTGCTTGCCCCCTTTCACAAACTCCAATTCCTTTCAGCTGAGATATCATTTAAGAAGAGAATGGTGTTTTCCACAAGTATCCATAATTTACATTCTTACTTTTTGAAGGAATATTGCAAGGTAATAAGTCCTAATGTGCAATTCACTGATAAATGCTTTAGTCTGCTCATATATCCATTTGTTCAATAACAATGGAGCCAATTCACATAGCTTCTGAGTCTGAACTATTGCCCAGGTAAGCTTCAAACTAGGCTGGTTCTATTATAACAGCCTTTACAGGATGAAGTGACTGTAGCTCAGTTCACAGGTTTTAACCCAAATTATGCTCATGCAATGTTAGGTCGCAGTCATAACAGTCACCCAACCTCTACTTGGGTAAACTTGGCACTACAATTTTTTAAAAAGTTATAGTTGCTCTACTTGTTTCAAAATGTTAAATAGCTGCTATTTTGTCACTGCCAATCGAAAGAATACCTAGTAGGCCAAGCTTAAATTACAGCTTGAAATCTTTTTGCCAAATTTGAAAATAAATTACTTTTGTTTTAAAATTATTTAGTAATCTAATTTTAGAATTATTCAGGAGTAAACAAAGAGGAAAAGTGCAAAATCCAGAGGGATTGAATTGCAACTGTACTTCATCATTAAGGAATTTTATCACAATGGACTACATTTCCTTTAAAATATTTTGTTGTAAATTTCTATTTTCTTTCATTTAAAAAAAATGAATGCATTACTTATTTTACTAGACCTTGGAGAGATGTAGTGAACAAGGCATAGGTGCCTGTCCTCAAGGAACTTACATTCTAGCTTGTTGTGGATTGAATTATGTCCCCCAAAACTCCCTGAAGCTTGAATGGATTAGAAACTTAGCCCCCACGGTGACTGTTAAGAGGGTGGGAGATCCTATTATGGTATTTGAAAGGTGGAGCCTTGAAGAGGTGATTGGATTGTAGGACCATGCAATAGCGAATGGATTAAAAAATGGTGGTCAGGGGCGTGGTTCCGAGGGCTTTAAATGAAGAGGACAGGCTGCCTTTTGCTCTCTCTGCTTCCACCATCTTGCAATGTGAGACCTCTGGGTCACTGTTGCCACCACCAGATGGACCTTGGACTTTGCAGCCTCAGAAACTGTAAGCAATAAATTTCATTTTCTTTATAAAGTGAACTGATAAGAGAATTTCAGTAACTTAGAAAAAAATAAATCATGTAAAGGGTAACTTTTTAACAACTTAAATGTTAATAAAATGTTGAGAACCCTATGTTTTAACTTCTGGGATCTTACAAACAGAAAACAGTTATGTAGCTGATACCAAAGAGAACAGAAAAAAAAAATCCTAGATTCTATAAGTAATTTCTTTCTTTTAGAAAACTGATAGTTTTGTAAGTCACAATTTATTTCATTTAAGTTTCTCTCTCTCTCTCTTTTTTTGGTGGGAGCAGGAGGACGGTGGCTGCTACTGGTATCAAACCCTGAATCTTGGTGCTATCAGCACCACGCTCTAACCAGCTGAGCTAAACAGCCAGCCCTTAAGTTTATTTCTTAATCAGCAGTATTTTATCACCACTATCCAGTCAGCAATGGGAGTCAAAATATGGAGCAGAACATTGTGGCAGAAAAGAGAATAAGTTGTGAAAAATGACAGAAAAATGGGGAGGCTAAATATTAGCTTCATGGAATACAATGATGTATCTTAAAAATCAACTTTTACTGGCAATTTATTAAACCAGAGCTTATTCAGAAGGGCACAAAAGATTATATTAGTATGTTTACCACAGTCCATTTATATGACACTGGAAATATTGGGGGCCAGAAAGATCTATTTTTTTTTTTTTTTGACTTATGAAGACATATTATTTGAGCCAGTACTATTGGTCACATTTAACTTATCATAGTCATGATATAAACAGGTTTGCAACTTTTATTTGCTCTATTTGAATAAATGCTTTAAATGCTTCTTCTTAGCCAAACTTGGAGGAAAAACAGCAATATGGATAAGGCTTATTTGTATCAACAAATGGTTAAACAAAATAAAAATCCCTACCTAGCTAAGAAATGCAAAACTTATAGCATCTAAAATATTATTAAAAGAAATGCGTTTTAAAAAATTAAGGTCCTTGCACAATCCTATTAGGTTCAGATAGTTAAGAGTAGTTGTTCTACTCCATGGCTTCACGTTATAATGCAAAGTCTTTAAAAAAAAATAGTGATGGGGTCCTAGACAAGAACAATTAATCCAGAACCTCTGCTGGTGGGGCTCAGGTATTTTATGTAAATGTTTCTCAGGTGACTCTAATGTACATCAAAGACTGAGAACCACTATGCTAGACACATAATGCTGAAGGGTAGCAAGTGAAGTAAATGAAATCTGAATGCATTAGATCATTGCTGTCTAATAGATATATAATCTGAGTAACTTTGAATGTCTAGTAGCAACATTTTAAAAAAAGGAAAAAAGAAATAGGTAAAATTTTTTAACAATATATTTCATTTAACCGAATATAATCAAAGTATTATTTTAATATGAAATAAATATAAAATTATTAATAAGATATTTTACACTCTGTTTTTTGCATTACATCTTCAAAATCTGAATTTTACACTTACAGGATTTCTCAATTTGGAAGAGCCACATATTAAAAGTTCAAGAGCAACATGTGCCTAGGGACTATCATGTTGAACAGTGAATTCTTTGCAATGTCTGACTTATGGCTATTGAAAATTATTTACTTATTGAATATATAATTGAATATATAAATCCATGCATTAACAGACAATAAAATACTTAGGAAGGCATATTTTTAAATAACTATATTCTTTAGATAATTTAGGGATGTAAATTCTCTCCCTGCCTTCCCTTCCTTTCTTTACTTCCAAATATATTTCTCTTATAAATAGGCACACACTTTATATAGGCACATACTCTATATACCTTTATAGTTATTTATATAGCATAAATATAAGACTAGCTGGCTTTAGTTAACAGCCTTTCTACATTCGATCTTGGTCACCTCTGTTTTCTTATCTGTAAAATGGGATTAATAATAGTATATAGTATAGGGATATTATGAGGATTAACTGAACTTGAGTAACATTTATTAAATAAATGTTACTCAATTATTACTACTCAATACCTGTTAATGTTATATTATGATTTTAATGACCACATCATTTTATTAGTATTGTTTTATTTATTATTTTAATACTTCTATGACATACTGTACTATGAACACAGCAAAACTTATTTTAGAAGTTTTTTAGTAATGACATTTGGGTTGTTTCTAATCTTAGGTATTGTAAAAATGCACCGGTGAATATTATTGTACATGCGTCATTTTGCACATCAACTTGTAAATGTAGAGAATAAATAAATAAATATCTGGAAGGGGAATTTCTGGATCAAATTTTTACTACTTGATATATGCTGCCAAATTGTTCTTCACAGAGGCTCTACCAGCTTAACCCCCAACAACAATATATGAGATTGTCTATTTCTCTTTTCACAGGATGTTAACAATTTAAGGTAATTTTTAAAATGCAACCTGATTTGAGAAACATTTCTGTGCTTGAGGAAGAAAGCATATTGAACTGACTTTGAATAAAAAACAATCATCAAATACTTTAGATTTTTAAAATATAGATCTTGGAACACAGAAAATTAAGAAAAGATATAGTATGAGAGAAAAATAAGAAAAGACATCATTACTTAATTTCTCCAATATTTTTTCTATCTGAATGAGAGTAGTAATACTTCAATGTCTCACAATAATTAACACATTAATTTTACTAATTTATCACCTTAAAAAGTTTAATTATTTCTATAGATCATTTTGGATCACTTTATATCCAATTAGAAAATAAAAGCAGTAGACCTACGGTATTATAATTTAATTTATACCACATTATAGTTTTATAAATAGCTCATATTATTAAAATAACATCTCAAAATGGGACTTTTTGGTTACTGATCCGTGGATTTCTATAGACTATGATTATAAAAGACTAATGATGAAGCTCCTGGGAGGCCCCTTTGTCCTTATTCTGGTTAGGTCCATTACCCCTGGGTCAGGCCATGAGCTGTGCAAAGGAGTGTGCTGTCTAGGGCTTCCCTCTCATTATCAAGAACAAGAAAAAATAGGATGTCCCAGAAATTTCCTGGCAAGGCCATAGGCAGTGTGCACAATTACGCAAATTGAATAAACCCAACAATATAATACCTAGGAAGGCATATTTTTAAAAAGATTATGCTCTAGATAGATTGCGAATGACAATTTTTTTTCTTTCTTTTTTTCCAGTTGTGTCCACTGAGGCTTTGAACACCTGCTTCCCCTCCTGGCTTTGTTACTTTCAATAAAGAAAGAGATTCCTGTTGAGAAGGAGGGAGAGGTTAAGTGTACAGAAATATTGCACCAAAGCATGAAATTGTAAAGGGAGAAAATCAACTATAAAATAGCTTCACTTAGGGAGCTATTGTTCAGGGGAGATTTCATCTTGGAATTTTTCCAAATAGCATCCTTAAAAGAAAAAGAGGCAAAAATTCAGCACTGTCACTGAAAGCCTTCTTTGGGAATCTTTCTTCCTTTATGATTAATATTAATCTTATCATCCTATGCGTTCTGCCTGAATAAATACATACTTACACCCATACATACAAAAAATATAGACAAGTATGAGCTGGTGAGAAAAGGAGAAGGGAACTAAAAAAGAAAGTGAGAGAAATGCTGGGGAAATAATATCTGAAGGGATGAGTTGTAAGACTAGACAACTCACTGAAAAAAGATAGCACATTGTTGGTAATATTTACAAGTCTAGAGACTCTAGTAATGGGTAACGGTAAAACTACCCATGTCATATGCCTCCTAGGGATGATCTCTATGTTCATCTCCAGGGTGACTACAAAGAGCAATATTCCAAAATTGGGTAAAATATTAGTTATATATTATTTTCTTTGTCATTTTATATACAATGTATTTAGGTCTTATTGCCATTATAACAAAAATAAAAATCATGATTCCTTAGCTTGGCTTTCTCCTAGGTTCTATTATATATATTATATCTGAAGACCACACCTAAAACCATTTCCCATTAGGTAAATTTGTTGCTAAGTACAAAAAATTCTGTATGAGAAAATTAACCTGACATAAAGTTTTCTGTGTGTTTACCTATGTAAAAT
This sequence comes from Galeopterus variegatus, assembly GCF_000696425.1. Lineage (NCBI taxonomy): Eukaryota > Metazoa > Chordata > Mammalia > Dermoptera > Cynocephalidae > Galeopterus > Galeopterus variegatus. Next base: position 214,315 of record NW_007727363.1, read on the forward strand.
TAAGTACCCAAATCAGGAAATGGGTTTTATATTCACTGAGTCAAAAGCATAGTCAAATCTGAACAAAGCCAATTCCCAAACTCTATGACTTCAGGGAATTTTCTTATAAGCAAATATTTGATTTATGCCTTGATATTGCATTTCCACGCTGTGCTGTGAAATACAAATTCTCATAACTGACATTGCTAAAGTATTCTTTGTCTCTAATGTGTGATTTCATAGGTCCTTTATCACAATCAGATGTCTTCATGCTGTGTCTTATGATCACTAAGAGAAAAGACAATGAAGCTAAAGAGGTCACCCAGAGTTAGAAAGAAAAGAAAAAAATGAAGGCTGTGTGTATTGAAATTCAGGATAGGCCAAAGCACCACATTAGAAGAAAGAAAAGTGTAGAAGATTCTGAACAAAGAACCTGTTCTTCTACTAGATAAAATAATGTTGAGGTCATTATTTTTTGCTTAAAGTGATTATAGTCATTTGCTCAAAAAGAGAAACTAAAGAAAAAAAAAACTAAAGAAACACAAATATTGGAAATCACTATGTGAGAAAAGAGAACTTAAAATATGCATTTTGCATCTCTGAATTGTCAACATTGGTACTGGTTCCAAAGATGGTATAAAATAGCATGAAGCAGGTGTGAGACTGGTGACTTCTGTTCTCTCCTTTTTATAGAGTCTGCTGCTGGTATCACTTTTGTGTTTGCATTTTCTATACTCAATTTCCTCATTTCCACCATTGGGTGGTTTCTAGAATCTTCTCCAGCTGTCGTGTTCTTTAATCCTATGCAACAGCTACTTTGTGGTAGGTGGTAGTGTGGGAGATGCTATACAAGGGTTTCACCTGTGCTGACCGTGTACTTGCGTTAGCTCATTCCATCCCCCAAACCACACTTACCCAATACTTTCTTCTTTCTGCACATAAAAGAGCTAACACTCAGAGACACTGTGTACCTTTCCTCACATGGCTGAAGCAAATCAGAGAGCTGGAAGTCAAATCACTGATCTAAGACCCCAAGCCATGGATCTGCTCTTTCCACGCCAGCACGCTGCTGAACATTTTATTTGACTTTGCCTAAAGTTGTCTGTGAAGATCCTTTTTGAACAATCTTTACATTACCAGAAACTTTTTTCAAAATTCTAATTTCCTCCCTCTGTTGCTGTTGAGCTCTCCACCTGATGTTCTGCTTTTCTGTGACTGGGGTTTATTTAAACCATTCACTACATATGTTTTCTCAAAAACACATTTCTCTATGAGAAAAGCTGAAGATATTATTTTAGAAAGCTGTAGTTTCTTTGATGCAGGTGAATAAATATGTTTATACCTGCTTTTGTTTTTTATTCAATATTATATAAAAACAATACTCTGAGGTTCCTGCAAATTACAGTACATTTTTGCAAGCTTGTAGGATCAAGGCTGAGGCAGTGTATGCCTAGTAAAGGGAAAAGCTGTTGCAAGAAATGCTGATTACAGCTGCAGTTCTCCCTGACCTTGCACAATCCCATGCCCTCCAGCAGTCACTTCTGCTGCTTCTACATATCTATGTGCAGCACTGGGCGGGGCCTTTAATCTTCTGGTTTGGAGCTAACCATCAGGCAGGCTGCAACCAGCCCTCCTACCAAACACCTGCAATAGAATTAACATGGATTGAAAAAATGAAAACCAGTCATCCCACAGGCATCATGCTAGACACTGGGAAGTAAACAGATTTGAACCTGTGCTGGAGGAGCTTCAAGAATCGAGTGGGATCGTCCAGTGTAGTCCCCACTGGCCTCATGTGGCTATTTAAATATAAATTAAAATTAAATAGAATTTAAAAATAAGTCCTTCAGTCACACTAGCCATATTCCAAAGGTTCAATAGCCACATATGCCCTATACTCGACAGCCCAGATTTTAGAACATTTTCATCTATACAGAAAGTTGCATTGAACAGTGCTGCTATGGAGTGAAATCTATACCTAGAAGCATGGAATGAAATCAAGATTGACCTGCCAGGTCAGGTAACACCAAGTCAGTGTGGGAGAGGAGTCCAAGAAATGACAGGTTTTCAGGTTTGGTAGGGGACTTGGAAATAGATGTAATTATATAGATATACACATATATACTAAAGTCCTATATGTACCTGGATCATTTCTAGAATTTCATTCAATTCCACCTGTCAGTCTGTTTATAGTAGGTTTCAACATTTGTTAAAACTGGTGCCCATCTATAGCTTTACTTCTTAGTGTTTGTTTGGCTATTCCTGTATATTTATTTTTCTGTATAAACTTTAAAATCAACTTGTCTAGCTTCATAAAAATGCATATTGATACTTTTATTGTACCTTTTATGTTTTTACATATTTTTATTTGAGATATTTTCCCATATTTTACATGAATTTTTTTCACAGTATCTTTAGTTACAACACGGATTATTTTTCTTTAAAAATAAAATTTTTATAATAAATCAATAAAACACACTCATTATAAAATAGTTATTTTCAACATAAAGATTATATGACACTTATTGTTAAAATCCTCACAAAAATAAAGTACAAATTACTATCTATTTTGTAGATGGCAAATCTGAGGCATGTAGAGATTATGCAGTTTGTCCAGTATATTTAAGTTGGGTCTGTCTAAAATCAGAGCCCGCTGTTAATGAAAATGTGAACTATTGCTTACTTTGTATTGAACAGTACTGCTGTGGAGTGAAAGCACTTTAAAAAGTGCTTACTTTAAAAAGAAACATTTTTCAGAGTCCAAGTTGTACATAATTCCATAAAGAGAATACATTTGGTTTCCCTAGTAGTATATCAAGGAGAAGAAAGATACAGAAATGATTTTTACTGAATGTGATTCAAAAGGGTTAGTGACCTCTGGAATGAATGCTATAGTCTAGAATGGAATAATAGACTGAAAGTGGAGCAAGCTTTGTTCCAGCCTGGTCGTCATTATTGTTTGGCCAGACACATTTTCTTGGGACAGTTAGTCCCTCTCTCTACTTCGCCTTCTGTACTGTGAAATGGTATAACATGTCGACTCTATTGATCAGAGTTCGTATGGCAATAAAATGAGTGAAAGTACATAATAATGCATGTGGATCATAGAAATATTTAGGTCAATGCAATCTAGAAACTACTTCAAAAGCCGACCTGGAAAATTCATATAATAGCATCAGATAAAAAGACAATCTAATCACAGGCCAACCCTCTCTAGATCATTCTGCCTCACTTAGTACTATTTATTCTATTTGTACTGAGTCAAAAAGGGTGTCTAATAGTCACTTAATATGTTTCTAAGCAGCCACACTTTTTAAATTTAAAAATAATGTTACTAATATGTGTGGCCACGTAGAGAATATTCATCAGAAGGCCTACTGATTTCAACTATTTTTATGTAAAAAAAAAGTCTACCAAAGAATTTGGAAGAAAATATTCTTATAAAATGTATGTGGTTTTCATTTTCACTACTTCCTATTTTCATTTATCTCTGTCTCACAGGACTTAACGTACTTCTGCTTCAAATATGAATATTGAAGAACACTAAACTTTCAAGAAGGTCATTTCTTATTTTTCCCAAACTGGTTCTCACATCTCTAGTTTCATTTTTGGGTTGGTAGAATCAGTTTCAAGGGAAAATTTATTAGTAGTAGTTGTGGTGGGGGAAGGAGGTTAGATGGGTGGTATTTGTTTTGTCCCATAAAAAAGCAGCTTACTGACCCATGGTATTCCATCTGGGGATTTTTGAATGATTTATTTTTCTAGAAATATAGTCTTTCAAACTCATGAAGCATGAGTTCCCTCTGTTCCCGTTAGGGCACTGCTATGTTCCTGCCTCAGTCGGGAATCACCATTTTCCCATTTCATTTTTAACTCAGCTCTTCTTTTTACCACATGCTTTTGGTTCTCATGGCCTTTATGAGAGAGCTACATGAAGGAGAATTACTGTCCGTTTTATAGATGAGACATCTATGGCATAGAGAGATCATGCAAGCTGTCCAGAGGATTTATCCTGGGTCCTTCTAAAAACAAAGCCTGCGCACATGAGAGAGCCACATATCTTTCACTTCCATCCCATCCAGGCCACTCCAGTCTAGGACTTTATCACCTCAAAATTAAGCTAGACCAGCCTCAGTGTAGCTTTCCTCTGAGCCACAGCACATCTTCTCAAGGCCCTACACACATCACTCCACACCATCATTCCTCTCCCGGGCCCTGCCTGGGTTTCTTCTCTGTCCTTATTGACAATTTATGCCAGGGATTTTCCCACCTTTAATATTAGAATCACCTCCATAACTTTTATCTTTTTTTTTTTTTTTGAGGATGGCTGGTACAGGGATCGAACCCTGGACCTCAGTGTTATCAGCGCCACACTCTAACCAACTGAGCAACCGGCCAGCCCTCTCTGTACCTTTTTAACCATATAAATGCCTGGGCATCACCTCAGACCAAGTAAGATTTTCTTCAGGTGGGACGTGGACTTCACTACTCTAATGTGCAACCAGGGTTGAGAACGACAGGCTTCAATCTATGCATTCTTTAAATATCACCCCGAGTCCTACTTTCTGAACTCTATCAACCCATTTGACTCTGTCATCCTCTGAATGCCTTATATTGCTATTATCATTTATAATTATTTCAGATTTTTCATTCAGTCATTTAATGAGTACTTGAGTACTTATTGAGTGTCTGTTATATACAAAACTTGATCCTCCTGTCTGTCACGTATGTGGTCTTTTCTCTTCAACTCATTGAAAGCACCCTGAGAGCATGGGTTATATCTTCTTCAATCAAAATAGACAAAATGCAGTGACAAGATCATATTACATCTCGATTAGTATTTTTTCGTGAATAGCTCTAATTTTTTTACTTTATTTCTTTAGCTACCCAGTTTTTCAGCAAATATTCATTGAACTGCTGTTACATGGAAGATACTCTGATAGATTTAATACATAATTTGATTAGTTTTAAAGAATAATCTTCGCCTTTGGCTACAAACATTTGTTTCTTTTATGGCTTTCTGTTTGTAGTTTTAAAGTGATTTTTACTCATTTCTATATTGGACAATGTGTCACAATGTATTTATTAAATATTTCTTACATGTCAAATATTCTCCTGATTATTTTCAACTGTTAATTTATTCAATACCCTAACCCTACGACATAGCACCTTCACAGAGAGTATCGCCTGAGAGGAAAAATGTCTTTTCTGACTCCAGTCCAGACAGCTATGCCTCAGAGCACAACATTTTGTTCCTCTGCTACAGTTCTGCCAAAGAAACAGCCTTCCCGTGGAGAGATGGTTCCCCAATTCAAGGAACATATTCGTGGTTTCCTTAGACCTATTCGGTAATGTGTGATTGCTGACTTATTGAAAGAATTCCGAGATAACTTTAAAAAAAAAAAACCCTGCCATTCCTGGTACTAGAAGTGGTTCTCACTCAAATGTCACTGATATCACAAAATATTTTGCAGAATAAGTTCTAACAAATCTTAACAGCCAACAGGAGTAACCTAATTGTTTTAAAGTTTCATCACATTAGATTAGTAAAGAATATTTTGACTCTCTATACTGCCCACAGATGAGGTTTGCTGGGAACAAACTTCTCCCTTCTAACTTCACATTTTTTAATTTGTTCTACGAGGAAAAAAGCAAAGGTTTCAGTTACTAAGTAAACAGTCTATAAATGTACATCCTGTCTAAAGAAGCAGAGAATATGAAACGAAAGGATTCTCAAAATTGAAGAAAGAGCAGATTTACAACCATTTTATAGATATCTTTGTTTTCTAGACATTTTTCTTTCACTTCTCTTATATCATTTTCTCCTTCCCATTTTTCTCTTTTCTATAATTTATTACCTTTTCCATTTCTCTTTCTACTAAGACTCATTTCTGAATCTCTTTTGCAACTGTGAACAAAATTCTATTAAACAAATACCTTAAAGATGTTACAGAAAAATTTTAAAATAATAAATTCTCTTTTCCTTTCCTAATTTATCTACCTTTTTTATCAATCCCATTCTGACCATCTTCTCTTTTTTGTCTGTTTTTCCTCCACAGCAAAGTTTCTCTCAGTCACCATGTATATAACATCACAAAGCATCTATTTGTAATAAATATCAATTTCTTATAATAATTTATTAGGAGTTAAGAGTTAGGTGCTTCTTCCTTGAAGAGATGTTAATATTGTATTCATGTATATTTATTTCACAAATATTTATTGGTGCTTAATATGTGATTTGCAAGACACCTATGTTCTTAAATTAAGAAATCTTAAATTTCCCCATGCAGTACTATGCACTGTTAACTATAATAAGATTAATAAGTCTTTTGTAACATTAGCTTCATAATCTTTTTGCAGGGTGAAATTTTACTTGTCCAGAGAGTAATAAACTTTCTATAATTTAATGGAAATTTGGAACAGCCTAGATCACAGCTGATAAAAGATTGAGAAAATGAGTAATAAATCCATAATTGATCATCTTTTAACTGGCGGGTTCACATCACAAACAGGCGTTAACATTGTCCCTTACTAACACTCTCATTGCCAACTGAACACAAACTATGAAGTGAGGAAACTTCAAGGCTTGTGCATTTTGCCAACACACTTCAACTGTTTTAAGGCATGTTCTTGAAGATAAGAAAGCACACCACATTACAGATACATATATATATACTCAGAATTGGTACAACAGATTCAAACTGTCACTATAGCTTCCCAAACCACAAACAGTGCCTCCACTATGTGGGGAGAGCAACTGAAATATTTTAAGCAATTATCTGGTACAATGGTTTCTTTTCTGTTGACAGCTACTCTGAGCCTCTGCCTAGAACTGAGGGTAAAGGGCACTGTGAGCTGTGACCTTTGATGCCTCTCCCCTGCTGATTCTTGTAATCCCAGCCATTCATAAGAGGGCTCTGAGGGGCTTGCAACTGTGCTCTGTGCATTAGGATCACAAAGAGTAGATGACCTTCACGTCTCAGGGTACAAAGGCTCACTTTTCACACTTGGACTTAATCTCCATTTTAATTGTTTAATAAAAAGGTATTTAACTATGTACACTAGTATGTCTTATTTTAAACCATTGCACTTGCCAAGGTAAGTAATATTCAGCAGGATTTCTATACTTCTAACAAAAGGAGTAAATACCTCTCTTTCTCAAAATTGCTCTGCCTCTGTTAAAGTGTGTTGTTGATGCCAACGATTAATATAACGGTGAAAAATGACCAAGATAAAGAAAACAGTTTATGGTATTGTGATGGATAGAGTGCAATTTTTGAGATCAGAAGAACCCCGGTTTGGATCCCATGTAGGACCTCTGTAGCTTTGGATAATTTACCTAATGTCTCCGAGATACAATTTCTTAACCAATGAAATGAAGGAAAGTAATTAATACTTACCTCATATATTGGATGTAAGTGAGTTAAAACTATCTGGCATATTGGGGACACAGAAAATGTTAGTTTCTGCCCTTAATGTGGAAAAAAGTTACAAAGTTCACAAGTTTTATTTATTTTAGAACAATTCACTATTATTCTTGAGGGAAATTACCAAACATGAGAAAATAAATTTCTGAAGAATGTTTTTTAACTTTTTAAAAATTTAGATATTATTTAACTGACAGGTATTGATTGCACATATTTATGGGGTACAGAGTTATATTTCAATATATGTATACAATGTGTAATGATCAAATCAGGGTAATTAGCATATTCATTATCATAAAAATTTATCATTTCTTTGTGATGAGAGCATTTGAGCTCCTTTCTTCTAGCCATTTGAAAACACACAATAAACTATTTGTAATTACATATGCCAAGCACTGTTGTAGACCTCTAAAACTTTTTTCCTATCTAGCTGTAAATTTGTATCCATTCACCAACCTCTCCTTATCCCCCTGGCCACCCCCCACCACCTTCCCAGCCTCTAGTAACCACAGTTCTGCTCTCTGAGGCAATTTTTAAGGCTCTTCTCTTTCTGAAATAACACATATGGTGATCTCAGGGTGCTTGAAAAGTAATTCGAGAGGCAAGAGTAATTTAAATCCAAACAACCACTTAAGTTCTATTATTCAAGTTTCAGTGGTAAAATGAAAAAAGGAAGTTACATATTAAGTATAGTAATTGTCCTTTAAAACTCTGTTTTTCCTTGTAGCATAATGAAACTTCATTTATAGCCAGAAGAGTCTAATGTATTTTCCCCATGCTTGTGAAGAGCTATCTAAAATTAATAAATTCATTGTCACTAACCAAACACAAACTAGATTTTTTTCTTAGACTTAAGCTCCAGGAGACAGTGAAAAATATCCTGTTGTAAAAACCAGCAGTCTCCAATCCCTTGTTGAAGAAACAAGTTTAAACTCCAATCTGTGAAGATCTGTAGCTAGATGTAATCACAAATTTACATTGTTAATGGCAGAAATTGAGAGTCCTGGCAGAGGTTTCAAAGAATTACAAAAGTTATACTTACCACAAAAACCAGTCTGTAACCACGGCTAACCTAATACTATAGAAGCTGTGGAGCCAGGTTAAAAACAAAAAAAAAAAAAAAGGGTTATTCCATGTCTAAGAGAGGGCTGCTGTTTGATGCTAACTTTCCCTTTATTATCAGCTGTTTTCGTGCTTTGTAGACATGGTCCCAGGAGGAGGGCAGGTAAGACATTACACCAGCTTGGGAGGACACATAGAGTGAGAACTGGGAAGCTAAGACTTCAGGACACTAGAGTCCTGCAACCAAGCTACCAAGAGTTGGGTAATCTTTTCCATGCCCTTGACTTTTAATTAATAAATAGAATCTGCTCAGTTGAGGCTGCCAGTCCTTTCCAAACTGGCACATGGACTCTGGAGTCATTTTGAGTCCTGATTCTGCCCCCTAGCTGTCTGACCTTGGGTAAGCTACCTAACTTCCTCATGTGCAAACTGGGCAGGAGTCTAGTACCTACCCTACCAAATAGGGTTGTCAGAATGGTTATCTGAGTTAATATCTGTAAAGTATTTAGAACACTGCCTGGTCTGTAGGAGCCACTTTCATAGAATTTCCTAAATAAAAATAGCACACCTTCTGCCTACAGCACCAAGATATTCAGAAAAATTATCTTCGATTTATGCCAAAATCTTAGTCTTCAACTAGACAATGAATCAGATAATAAAGTTTTTTAAGATTGAAATATTACTTTTCTTATTTTAATGAAGTTATTAAATAAATATCTAAGTGTATATAAATAATATATTTAAATAAAATATTAAATCACATACTATACACGGTTTATTATCTGTTTTAACATGCTAATGTACACGATTCTACTTTTAAGTGTTGTAAGTTTCAAGATCTTATCTGAGAGGTGTTTTTCTCTCTCTCTATGAGTAAGTATATATATATATACTGTCTCGTGTATATGAAAATAGAGTATTTTTTGTATAACTCATAACATTTCTATCCTATGGTTAAATAATTAACATCATGGTTGACTTGTCAATACATCATCTATATTATATATCTTCAAATTTAAAAAAATCTGATTTTAGGGGCTGGCTGGTTAGATCACTTGGTAGAGAATGGTGCTGATAATACCAAGGTCAAGGGTTCAGATCCCTGTACTAGCCAGCCTCTAAACAAACAAAAAAACCTGATTTTAGAAAGCAGTCTGCGCAAAGTAGAGTCATTGATCTAAACAATCTATATATAAATAAGCAAAATTATGATGTGTTCATAGTTTGAAACAATTATACAAGAGTACTTCAAAAAGTTCGTACTTTATTTAATTCTACTTTTCCGTGAACTTTTTGAGGTACCTTCATATTTGTAACCTTCAAATGTTTTTTCTTTTACATTTTTTGGTGATAAGCTGTAGTTCTTTCATTTATAAAAGGTATTGAAGAGAATGATTTGTAATGAAACATAAGACCTAGGGACTATCATAATTTTCATTAGAACTTTTACTACGCCTTACACTAATAAATTCCAAATTCTCCATTCTTGTTTGCAATTAGGAGGACTGCAGAGCTGGAAAGCTGCGGTGGTTTTTCTCCTCTGCAAATGAGCATCATGTTCCTGTTGATGGACCCAACAGTGGATATTTGAATATCTATATTTAAAGCATCATGGGATACTTTGTTATTTGTGTTTTCTAAGTATATATTTGAAAGTAGACTATGCCTAGAACGAGAAAAATATACAATCATAACCTAAAAACCAATTGAACAACAAACAAATGTCAATTCAACAACTATTTTATTCAAATCCATACCAAATAACCAGTTTAAGTGATTTTTTTCACTTATTGAATTTATCAAATGTTTGGTTGAGCAGAATTAACTAACTTTTAGTTTTTAAAACATATAAAGCTATTGCTTTTAAAGCATCAGGCATATAACTTTTCCTTTCGCTTAAGGCCAGATTTAACAGAGGTGGAGAGTACTGAAGAATTATATTCTCATTTGGTGCTGAATAAAGTCAGTTATCCCAAGAGGTCTGACATCTTTTCTCTGGATTAGAGGGGACATGCTGCTATCTTATTCTTACCATTAATCAATTTTTAGTTTAGTTTCCTCTGGAATGGGAGCTATGTCTGGTTCATCTTTATAACTCCCTAGAATATTTATCATATATTATGTAAGAAATAAAAGTATATTAACTCAAATGAGACAAATTGAGAGTCCAGCTATGCTCACTATAGAAGGTGCCAAACAACACAGATGTATCTAAATGGTGATCATTTTATTTGTGACATAGGTACATGGTACTGAATAGCTTTTTAAAAAAAATATGAGAAAGGAACAATTTAGAAAAGTGGTATTTTTTTATGTGGGGTTAGGGTTATAAATTCTATGCTAAAAAGTTTGTAGTGTTATTTCCTATCTTCTCCAATAAGAAGTGCTTTGGGGAATTATTTGACCCTCAACTTTGGTAGACACACCATTCCTTAAAATACACATAGACATACATGCACACATACACGCACATATACAATGGATGGCCTACCTGTTTACCTCTTGGGCTGGCATTCCTTTCATAAACTGAAAATGGTTCTTCAGCTACCAAAGCAGTCTAACATTGGATTAGAACTTGAATTAAAATCAAAGCTCTTAAATGACATCTTTTGGGAGACGACAAGAGGCTAACTTCACAGTTCAGATGTTCGATTACTTATGGGTAATGTGTATACATTGTGCGTATAGAGGTTTAACCACATGCAGGGATAGGTTTTTTAATGCCTAAATTAGTCATTCACAACTAATGACCAATACCAAACCTATGTTTACAGTCAAGGCATAGGATTCAGTTTCCTTTAGTATAATTATATAACATCATAATAACTGCCTTATTGTATGGTCACCTTTAAAAACTGTACATGAATGATCTTTTCAACAATTAGAAAATGGTTGTGATCTACAAGAAATTGGATGAAGGTCTGAACTATTCTAACGGTATTGAGATTGGGGAGAAGTGGGCAGTTTTGAGACGCAGGTGATGGAATTGATAGGTCTTAGTGTTCGATTAGATGCAGGAAAGAGAGAGGAATTAGGATGATGATCAGGTTTTATGCTTGACTGCATGGGTAGATAGTGGTGCTATTTACTGAAAATAGGACCACAGGAAGAGGAGCAGATTTGGAGCTGGGAAGGAAGGAGAAGACTGAGAAGATGCATGTAGTTTGGGGCATGATTGAGTTGTACATGAACATCAAAGTAAAAATTCCAGGAAGCAGGATATCATTGATAATGATAAGGAGCACAACTGGGATTATAGATCTCAAAGTATTAGAATGCAAGTGATTATTGAAGCCGTGAGTATGTAAAAGATCACTCCATAAAATGTGGAGTCAGAAGAGGGAAAAGCATGGAAAAATAGTTCTTCGTATCATTAAAATGGTCACTAAGATGTATTGCCTTATTGAACATTGAAATATTGAAAATACGTTCCATGATCACATTAGTTGCTGGTATTTTAACAACAACGTAAAGCCATCATCACTGTCAATTAATTTTGCTTTCTAACCCCTTGCAACATCCTTTTGTTACAGTGTGGTTTCCTTAAATTACCACATGCATAACTCCTTAGGCGAATGAAGCCAGTTAGTTTCACTTTATGCCACACAAACAAGCATGTGGCATGAGGTTCAGTCCTCCTAACCACATATGCCGTTATTTACTCGTATTTTAGCACACATAGGCCTGCATAACCAAGTAATTAAATTGGAATTATGCAAATCATCTAATTTCTCATAGATAAATTACCTGACTGGTCTCTATTGCTGGCAGAATAAAAAAGAAAATTACCAGGGAAATGATTGATATTATACACGTTTCACTATTGCCCATTTACCAACTTCCTCTCCAATTTTTCTGCATCAGCCGACAAGAAAAGAAATAACTGACTTGAAGTTTTGCTTAGTTTCTAATCTGAGATCTTCAAGATTTTTGAGAGAGTTCAAGAGCTCACTAATCACAGCCTCTTTATCTTTTTTCTCTGTCCAGTCCTTATCGGTTACAAAGGACATTCTTTTATCTTTAAAGACTACATTGAACTTTACCAAAGAAGCAGGATTCCAGGCATGTCTTGTGAATTAAATGTTAAACTAAACCAATGTGCCACAAACAAAATAATCCCAGGCCATATATATCATTATGTATAATTCTTAAACTATTTTCTAACACCATTAGCACCATAATAGTTGCTATACACCATTAAGAGATTTGTCCATTTTCTTTTGGTAAAATAAAAAGAAAGTTCAAGAGATCTGAGCTGTCTCACAATATTTAATTACCTGTTATTTTTATCCCTTGTCATTAAAATCAGGGCTCCAAGTTCAGGAGAAAAAGTTACCTCTCAAGCCTGATGACCTTATAAAAATGCCTAACCCTCTGTCAGCTTCGCACAGAGAGAATTAATCCTTACTTATGTTTTCATACATTGTAAAGTTCCCTGTTGAAGAGCCAATGGAAAGACAGTATGCTAGAGTATAGCTTCTGTCAGTAATTAACTATAGGGTTAGCTCTAAAATCCATCATTTACTAGTTGTATGATTTGGGCAAATTAGCTCTTTTGAAGTTCAGTATCTTTCTCTGTAATAGGGGAATGGTAATGCCCACTGTCAAGGGTCACATGGAGTCTAAATGAGGGGATGCATCAAAAGCATTTGCCACTGAGAGTAGTTTATAATAAAATTCCCAATAAATGACAGAAAAAACAATATGAATTTAAATTTAAAAAAATTCTAAAAGTAGTACGACTTTTTCCTACTCCTTGTTTTTAAATGGAAATTGGACTTTTGGTTCAAAATGGTCAATTGAACATCCAGGCTAATTTCACCTCTTTTCCGTGATCTCATTTCAATGACAGTAAAGATACACCAAAAAGAATAAATCTGTGGCAAGTGTTGAAAACAAGAGTGAGTGTATGATCAATATACAACAGCTTCCTACAACTATCTGGCAATCAGAAAGCAAATGCGTTCGTCTTGGTGTATGAGCCACAGAGAAACAATCCTGGAACATGTATATAAGCAGGTTGCAACAAAGGTGGGCGTAAGCCTGGCCTGTGGGGCTCCAGGGAGCTCCAAATGCATGGTTGAGTTCAGGGAGTCAGAGACTGTACAATAAGGAGAAGAAACTGGAAATACAAGTATACATAGAAACATTCAGTGGCTGTTGCATCTTTAAATCTGAAAACATGACTTCCAAAATTTTTTTAAATAATGAAAGCTGAATAATAAAATGACATGGCTGAAGAATAAATTTCTGAGATTGCTAGGATTATTAAAATTAATATAACAAAAATGGGAAGTGGCAGGAAAAGTTTTCCGAGAATAAAGCCTATATTTTCCTGTACTTAACTAAAATATGCAATGCCTGTAACTTTAAGTGTGTTTTCTTCAATAACAAAACAAAAAAATACTAGTTTACTCACATACAACATTATTTGCTATTATTATTTGCTCTTTTAACCCTGCTAAATAATCTATCTGTTATCACATAAATATATCAAAGGCATTACTTCTAAATACTGAACATCCTATAACAATGGGTTTCTTAGGTAATATCTCCATTGATTTCTAAATATTTCACATTATCTCCTTTTCTCTTAGGGTAGAGCGTTTCTGGATTTTTTTTTTATGCTTTCAAGTAGGACATCTTAAATCATAAACAGCTAAGTAATATATTCTTTTATAGCTTATAAATGTACTAGAGTTAAATTTTTATCAGTCCATACCTTCTGCAGTATACAAACAGGTAGCCTTATAAATCAATCTATGTTAGTTAATAGTTTTGTTCTGCAAACTGCCACTTGCCTCAGGTTCCTATTTTATTGTTAAGAACAAGCAAAACATCTCAGAAATGACTCAGAAGAATCAATATATCACTGCAGGTCTGTAGAAATCAATTTATAGATTAACATTCATCATTTTTATTTACATGGAGAAGCAATTAATCATTAATAACCAGTTCAGAACTGTAACCATTAGATCATTTGTTCTCTTCGTTGCTATGTCTGACCCAAGATAGAAATGAAAATATTGATTTAATTTTTACCTCTTATCCTAAGTCTTTGGACACATATTTACAACCTCCCAATGATAATGGATTTGAATCCTATAATTAAAATGTGGCCCCAATAAAATTTCTAGAGGAGTGCGATGTAACAAAGAGTAAGACAAAAAAAGGAGATCTTATACCAGAACAAAATAAACTTGATAATCTTTCTTTTCTTGTGTTTTCCCGACTCGAGTTAAGAAAAAAAAAAAAAGCAAAAATTAACATTAGATAAACAGAGATAAAAATAAAGAGAGAAGCATTTTCTAAAATAATCTGTTTGACACAAAACTTTATGAAGTTGTTGATTTGTTGTGACATTCTAGGTTTTTAAATCCCAATTTGCTAATTTTGGGTGAAATTGTGGAGGCAGAAATGATGAATACCAAAGCGGAGAGAAGAGGGGAGGTATCTGGTTTGAAGTACACAGATGGGGATGAGCTAGTGTTTTGTGTTAATCATAGTTTAGGAAAAGAAACAAAAATTTTGTATAAATAAAAATTGTCTTACTTTTTGGGCCCATAGCATCCTCATTTGTGTTGTTGTGTTATGGTCTAAAATAAGCAGAAAATAGTAAATAAAATATCTATAACCCTATCTAGACCTATTGTCTGTGATCAAATGATCTGCAAAGCCAGATAATTCAAATAATTAACTCAACATCTGAATGAACTTGTCTTAAAAAATATAGCAGCTATTCTCTGCTTCATCAAGAACTTTACTTTGTCTACCTAGCATTTCTTCTTTTAGAACTCTATTCTGACCCCAAACACAGTATTCCAGGTCAGTCCTGTGATGTGGATTGAATGGACCACCAACCTGGGTCCCCTCCTCTAGCCTGGCCTCACTGGAGGTCCTCACTGGCAGCCTCACTGGGCCTAGTCAAAGAGAATGCCACTTTCCCTTGTCCATGATGATCTGTACAAAGGTGAGGAGTTAGTCCAAAGCCAGTCCTTTCCAGGAGCTTTGGCCATCTGCAAATACATTCTATGATTTCAGAAATATTCAGGAACCACACAAAGAATTGGAAAGATCTGTGGAGGTACATAAAGGGACATTTAAATACATGGAAAAGCATACCATATTACTGTTATGGGTAGAAAGATTCAAAATCAATAAGTTATTAATTCTCTCTAAGTTAATCCATGCATATTATTCATTTTGATCAAAAATAAAAATAAAACCAAAATGTTAAGTTTATCCGAAAGAATAAATGAATGAGAATAAATCAGATAAAACCGATGGGTTAGATTTAAGTGTGAAATTGAAGCTGTAAAAGTAATAGGAAAACTGTAAGAGCAAGTATTATCTAAATCTTGAAGTAGGAAGCTTTCTAACTTGACACCAAAAGGTTATAAAGCATTAAAAAACTAAAGAAAGTTGACTACATATCTGTATGGAAGAATACAACATTTACAAAATCAAAAGATAAATGACACATTGAAGAAAATATTTGCAACCCATGTGAGAGAAATGGAGCTAATATTCATAATATGTAATAAAATAGCACATACCAAAGACATACGAACATAGGAAGAGATGGGTATATTACATGGAAATGCAGTTTCAAAGAATACTAATGGTCAATTATCCCATCAAAGGTAATCAACAAAAATGCCAGATATTTCTACCATGTGCTATAATGTCATCCATCAGAGTAGCAAGGATGAAAGAGCATTAGTAATGCCAAGTATTGATGAGAGTACAAGGAAATAGGTTTTCTCATATATTCTTGGTGGTAGCATAAATTAGCTCAATATTTTTGGAGGGCAATATTTATTGTAACATTGTTGTTATTGCAAAAATATTTTTAAATCCTTGAAATGGGTGAGAGGATTAGGGAGAAGTTGGGTAAGGGACACAAAGAGTAACAATGATTTGTGATAATGAACATGCTAAGAATATTGATTTGATCATGACATATTGCACACAAATACTGACAGTCAACAATGTACCCCCAAAATATGTATAATCAATTATGTTTCAATTAAAAAAAGAAAGAAATGCCCAGCAAGAGGGACTTTGTTAAACAAATTGAGATACAACAATAAAAAGAATGCTAAATACGAGGGTTGCGATCCCGTTACCGGTCACGAAAAAAGACAAAAAGGAAAAAAAAAAAAGAATG
>NW_007727363.1:231384-275673 GCF_000696425.1 Galeopterus variegatus
CAAAAAGAAAGAAATGCCCAGCAAGAGGGACTTTGTTAAACAAATTGAGATACAACAATAAAAAGAATGTTAAATACGAGGGTTGCGATCCCGTTACTGGTCACGAAAAAAGACAAAAAGGAAAAAAAAAAAAGAATGCTAAATATTAATCAAAATACATAAAAGAGATATATATGATTCAATGTGAAAAAAATCCCTGCCATATTATAGAGTAAAAAGTAGAAATAAAAAAGCAGTTATAATTGGCCGGCCCGGTGGCACACTGCTACAGTGCGCCGCTTGGGAATCGCGGCGGTGCTCCCGCTGAGGGTTCGGATCCCACATACAGACCGGCCGCTCACTGGCTGAGCGAGGTGCAGGAGCAACACCGAGGGTTGCGATCCCGTAGCCAGTCCCGGCCTGGTACGGGCGCGACACTGAGGGTTGCAATCTGTTGCTGGGCACGAAAAAAGACGAAAAAAAAAAAAAAAAGCAGTTATAAGACCAAATATGCAATTGAGTCACATATTGACTGTAATTTAGCTTACATCTATTGAGTGCTTACTATGTGCCAGGCACTGAACTACATACCAAGTGCCACAGACGCGAGCACACACATGTGCAAGCACACACTCATACGTAAGTATACATGCAGCACACTTACACCTTTGTGGAGTAGGAATACTGGAGTAAAAGGTGGGTGGAAGGAGAAGGTGGGCAGGCAGGGAGGGTCAAGGAGGGGTCAGGTCTCCTTACTACTGCACACAGCAATAGTGCCAAAAACTTTTTAAAATTATTGACATATATTTGCTTTGTTATGAGGAAAAAAATCAATAAAGATATTTCCACTTTGAGAGAATAAAGGAAATAGAAATATGATATTTTGTCATTTCTCAAAAAAAATTACTGAGTATTTTCTCAAGATTAACTATAATTTCAATGTAAGCTACTTTACCAAGTATGGTGCCTTGTTCATCTTGGTATGCCATACAGTTTTTTTTACATAAAGTGTTATTAATAAGTGGTGGTTCAATTGAATAACAAGTTACTTTTATCAGAAACTCTTGGGAATTATAAGATTTTGTAGGTTGAATCTAGTTCTCATTATGTGAAATTGATATTATAAAAGTATGAAGTATGCAGTTTTCAAAAATATGTATTTCTCCATAAATTACTTATTTCCAAAAATAAAAAGAAGTTTTAGTTTTTGTGAATAATGTAGCTGTTTGGGCATTTAATATTTTTTTACATAAACATAATTTTTATTCTGCTACCTTTAGTGGAGAAAAGTTCAAATACATTTATAAACTCCCCATTATACACAAACATATGTATGCACACACATGTTTTAGATAACTTCAATATATATATTCTGAAATGGATATATTCTAAGATCATAAAAGAAAAATCATTTGTTTTACAGGAATGCCTCCAGCAAGGGGTGACCTAGGCCATCACTCCCACCATGCTGTTTTAGGATATACTTGGCTCACAAACACATAATTAAAATATTTGTCGGGTAATAAAACACCTTGACTCTGGGGCAGACCTATTCACCAAGACTGAAAATATGGAAAATGACAAAGAGGGGTCTTAAATTCAATTTAAAAATTCACAAAGGGTCACTGCCACAAGAAATATTCATAACCTAAGGTTTGAGTTTCTGCTTTTTCTGCATTGCTATCTCTTGTTGCCAGTTGGTGCTGTGAAATATGGCCACATCAAGAGCATCACACTCAATCAGACAAAATCCAATAACATGAGAAGTTCTCACCTCTGAGGGGTACCAAGTAGCTCTCCATCCATCAGGTGGACATGTCTCAAGGATCCTCTTGATTAAGTCCTTCAATATCTTTTGAAAAGAAATATCAAAAGCTTTCAAATAGCATTGCACTGAAGTCACAGACAGAAATATGCAGATTGGAAAATCACAAATACAGCAGATTGAAGGATTCAATATTTGACACATCAGTTCAACTCCTCAAAAAAGTGCTCTTACTGTGGAAGTGTGTGTTAAACAACAAATAGTGATGTTTCTTTTGTAAATTCCTATACTCTGCTCCAGGACTAGACTGCTAAAATGAGTTAGGTTGAGCATTCAAGGTTATGGGAATCTGGCTTTTAACCGGACTATCATTTATAAGAGCATGTAGTACTTATATGCTACAAGACATGTGTCAGTTACTAAATTAGTCCTGAAAAACTGTCATTTTGATTCAGAATCCATCCATATTTTCTATAAATATAATTGCAAAAATTACATGAAATGCGATCCTTCATCACTAAACATTACTGGGTCATAAGGAAAGAAGATTTTGAAGAACTAAATGACTGTCTAGTTATATTCCCTCCTACTCAATACTTAAAAAAAAGTAGCCAAAAAAGAATGAATTGATCCTCATTATAAATAGGCAGGGGGGAAAACAATTAAAAACTGAGCATATCTACATTAAAAGATGTTATGAGTTAGAAATGTGAGATAGATCTTGCTCTCCTGACACTATTTTGCAAGGCAATTTGTAGGTATTTTGCAAAAATTAACATCTTGTCTTTGCATGGCCAAATATTATTTAAGATTAGTTAAAGGTATGTCTTTAGCAGAAAAACCTCTTTGAAGAAGAAAATACTTAAGTTTGTGTTTTTGAGTGTAAGTATCAGAATGATGGAACGTTACAATTTCTATAGCATTGCTTTGCTAATCACGCCCATAGAAACACCACATCAGGTTGGTAGTTGGTCTTTTTTTTTTTTTTTTTTTTTCCTTTTTGTCTTTTTTCGTGACCGGCAACGGATCGCAACCCTCAGTGTTGCTCCCACACCTCGCTAAGCCAGTGAGCGGGAACCGGTCTGTATGTGGGATCCGAACCCTCGGCGGGAGCGCCACCATGCTCTCAAGCGGGGCACTGTAGCAGTGCGCCACCGGGCTGGCCCGGTAGTTGGTCTTAATAAAAGATGTGATGGTGAATTTTTAAATGTCACATTAAAATATCATCATATCTTAAAAAACAAAAAACCTTAATATGCAAATTTCTGAAATAAACCAGAAATCAAGAAGGTGATGTTTGGCATTCAGGAGTATCTAAAAAGATAATGTAGAGAAGACAGTTTGGACAATTATCCCAATATTTTACGTCCTATACCATTTATTAAGAGGGGGAAATGGCAGGCATACCCCAATGTATTAAATGTATGTAGCCAGAATTAACCAGATTTTAAGCTTCTACATTTCCTTACAACTAAGCATAGGGCTCAGCAAAATGAATCCTATACCACAGGAGTTCGTGAGAAATGTACTTGCAAGGTTCTAGAGATCCCAAAAGCAGCAGAGACCCATGCACATTGTAATCTGATGAACTATATGTAGGGAAGGAAGAAAGCTAAATGTTGGCAATGATGTTTTGATAGAGAATATGTGGATCGTTTTATGGTTTTGAAAGGTGAAAGAGTAAGGGAGGTGGGGGAAATAATTTTCAAAAGTAATGGCCATTTTCAAAATATTTCTGAGAAGGACTGTCTTAGTCCATTGTTTTGAGACTTGTCTGATCATAAGACTCACCTAGCGTGCTTGTTTAAAATACAGATTCCCAACAACATTCACCCTGCTTTAATTCTGATCCAGTACGGCTGGGGTGGTGCTATAACCTGTATTTTCGAGAAGCACTCCAGATGACTCTTGTGATAAGGTAGGTTTGGGAAACCCTTTCCTAATCTCTTTAATTTTTCAACCTTGCATTTGACTGACATAGCCTAATAACTAATCATTCAGTACTTAATAGAGAAAACCACCCCTGTTCAAGTAAGCAAGATGCAGGAGAGAACAGATTTTACATTCTTCAATGGTCACTACCAGAAAAATAGTCTGGTTAATTTATGTTATTTGCTCTTTCAAACAATCTATTATTATTATTTCATTAGTGATGATGCTAATAAAAATTGATTATGTAAGCATAAATGTTTTCCTACTGTTATTTTTGACATAGATATGTTTTTATTTAAATAAAAGAATTAAAGTACATTTGTTATCACACCCAAAGTCTATTTATCTTAATCTTCTCCAAACCAACAATTTAATAATTCTCCACACACAGCACTACTACTTATGTAATTAAGATATAGTGGCCAACATTTTTTAAAGTGCCCAGTGTCTCAGGATTTAAATGAAATTCTGAAGCCATGTACATATTCAGTTTAATGAAACAGCCTTTAAATCATAAATTCAGAAAACAATATTTTGTTATTTTAAAACTTTTTAAAAGGCAAGTAATCCTCAATGTAAATAATTCTTCTTATCCATGATTATTAAAAGTATTTTATATTGAGTAGACCACTGAGGGCTTTGGTTGGCCCCTTACTTTTTCACAAGGATGCCAAGTGCTTGGTCCTGAGTAAAATTTCTTCTGCTGTTCAGTAAGACAGTTTATAAAAATTGGATAAAAATGGGACCTGGCCCTGAATCAAGTTAAGAAGTTGCTCCTGTACTCACACTCTCTGTTAATACCCTCTCCCATTTTGGCCCTTCACTGAATAGGGACATCTATTCAATTGTTCCTTTGTTCCTAAAGTGCATGAATCTACCCTTTCTGCTACCAGCTCAAATTTTCTGCTATCAGCTCTCATCAGAAGGCCAAGGAAATGTTGTCTTAAGAAAGATAGCTGCGGGCCGGCCCAGTGGCGCACTGCTACAGTGCGCCGCTTGGGAGCGCGGCGGCGCTCCCGCTGAGGGTTCGGATCCCACATACAGACCGGCCGCTCACTGGCTGAGCAAGGTGCGGGCGCAACACTGAGGGTTGCGATCCCGTTGCCAGTCACGAAAAAAGACAAAAAGGAAAAAAAAAAAAAAAAGAAAGATAGCTGCATATTCCATACACCTTTCAAGGTGCACTAAGTTCTTCCTTGGATCAATGAGCTGGACTACCAATAGCCTACATAGGTGAACCACATGAACTTTATCTTTCATGGAGTTGACTTCATCGAGTTGTCCATTAATAATAAAACTTTGGTTTTGTCAAAGGATCAAACAGAAAACAATACATTACTAGTTTTGCTTCAGGAATACATTATTGAAAAAATGACCTATTTTATTATAAAGTGCCCTCTATATAAATCTTCATGTAAGAAATCCCTTTAAGAAATTATTGTTAATGAAACTGCTTTACCTGAGTATGCTTTTTCTATCTAGATACTGAAAAATTATATAACTGAAGATATTCCTTGTTTAAATTGATTGTCATAAATCTTAAGACCAATGTGAAGCTCACATTTGAAATTTTGCATGAAGTAACTATGTTAGTCCTAACGATATACATCCCCCCCTTAAATAAACCCACACAGATACACATGCACTCACACACATATTGACTCTTCTCTTCCTTTTTAAAATTCTTACATACTAAAAAAGCAAAAATCCTGATTCTTTTCTTCTAGTTATCATTGTTTAAGTTTTTAAAATAATTAGTCTCAATTATTTTGTGGAACAAAAAAGAATTTTCTACTTCTACTACTACTACCCCCACTAGTAGCAGTACTAGTAGTAACCAGCAACTATTTACTGAGAATTATTTTGAGCTCAATTATCAGATGAGACAGTTATGATTATTTCTGTCTTACAAATGAAGCAATTGAAATTTAGAGTAGTTTAACTGATTCTCAGTGCCACCACTAGTCAGTTAGATTCAAGTTTTGAAGCTGGGTATGAGGTCCTAATTTAATCCCATACACTTGACTACTGTGGTAAGTTACAAATATCAAACATTGTGATATTTAAAAACCTAGTAAATTTTATAAATTTTAACATTATACTGTTTTGAAGTCATAAGCAAATAATTCTTATGTAAGAATCTTTATTTTCCATTTTCAGTTAGTGATATTGGTGTCTTATAAGCACAGCTTAATACTCACTCCATCAGATAGAATCCATGCTTTCTTCTTTTTACTTCATACCAAAACATTTCAGGAGCTCATTTCACAGGTGTGAGGCATGAAATCAACAAATATTTGTGAACTTAAGAAAAAAAAAAACCCACAAAAACCTATCAATTAAACAAAAAGAAATTGTTTACGTATTGTTTTATTCCAGACTGACATTTAAGACTCCCAGTCTGCTACACTATTGGTTTCTCTGGTCACTAACAAACTCATACTGTGTTAGACTCCAAAATCAAATGGCTGAAAGAGATGTTAGAAATCACATATTGTGAGTCTACCCCTCTGGAGTCCCCTCAGATCCTAAATGCCCCCTCAGATCCAAGCACTTAATTCTAAGCTGTCATGCACCAGAGGTGCACTCTGTTTTATCCACCTTAACAAAAAGTTAGTTTCTATGCAATACTCTTCTTTTGAAAAATAGATCTGAGACTGGCAAGGAGAAGGTGGCTGCCTACATTTCCTGCTGGTAAGTGGCAAGCATAAATTAGGCTGTGGATTCTTGGAATACTGCCATGCAGACAGGTGGTTCTCTACATTTTTATTCAGAGCTCATATTTCTAAGTGCTGAGAAACCACAATGATAGATGACATAAAATGCGTGGCTAGATATCCAAGGAATTCACTTACGTCAAGTGTTCATCCATTCTTTCCTCTAACATTTGCTCTCTGGAGTTAAGAGCTAGATATTCAGATGCCCTCGTCTATCAAGTCATGGTATGTTAGGCCTCAAAGCTTTGTATAGAATTTTCTATAAGGCCTTTTTCTCATTTGCATAGGGAATTGAAGTCTGTTCTTTAAATATATACTATAAAGACTATAAATTTAAACCAGTTTTCTCAACCTATTTATTAGCAAAAGTGAAACAGCAAAAACCAGTTTTTAACCATTACATATACAGTCTGAAAATGTACCTTATTGCTTTTCATGTATAACTTATAGGCAAAGCTAACAATCTTCTTTTAAAATTACTTTAATTGTTTTAAAAGTGAATCAAGGTTATGCAAGTTCCATATATGCCTGATTTGCACAAGCCAGAAATCACTATTATTCTATCAATCACTATCAGGTCACACTGCTTTCTTAGCATCCACATCTAATCAATTACAAATGCTATTGATTGAACTTCCTAACAACTTTTCAAACCCATCCTTTTTTCTTCATTACCACTGCCATGGCCTTTGTTCAGGCTACCATCATCTCTGGTGTGATTAATTACCATTGCCTACTAACTGGATCTAGATTTATCCTCTTTCGACCCCTGCTCCACACTACTGCCAAAATATTATTTCTAAGAGCCAGGTCTAATCATGCCCCATCCTTGTTTAGAATCCTTTAATGATGCCCAATAGACTAAAAAGGATGACTCCTAACTGCTCAGTATGTCACACAAGGCCCTTTTAAATCTGACATCTGTGATCCCTTCCAGCCTCATCTCCCATCACTCACTCCCACTCCTCCATCCCAAATGGAGCAAAATGCTTTGTACTTAGCAGGCAGTATTTGTTGAATTAATGATTGAATTGTTTTAAGACACTGATACTTAGAAAGATTAAGTGCCTTGTTCACTATCAATACAAGCGGCTATGGTTACTAGGCAATTGTTTTGCTACTTTCTAAACCCATCACATAATAAAAGAGATATGCGATTGCATTGCTCTTTACATAATACATCCACTAGCTCTCACTTAGAGCACTGAGTGCTTGGTCCTGAGTAAAATTTCTTCTGCTGTTCAGTAAGACAGTTTATAAAAATTGGATAAAAATGGGACCTGGCCCTGAATCAAGTTAAGAAGTTGCTCCTGTACTCACACTCTCTGTTAATACCCTTTCCCATTTTGGCCCTTCACTGAATAGGGACATCTATTCAAACCATGTGCTGCGAACTGCCTTGCATATGCTTCCCCTATGGGCTATTACAGGGAAATTACCATCTTTCAAGTGAGGTCTCAAAGTAATATGTGGGCTCCAAGCAACTATGTGCTACTTTACCATGATCTCTTATGTCTTGGACAATTTACAATTCTATAAATCACAACATAAACATAATTTTAAAATAATTTTATTCATATGTTCTGACTCTCATAGGAAATTGTGCTGTGCTTAATGCATTTAATAAATCATTAAATAAACCAAATGAAAGTAGAATGTGATATAAATAGACATGAAAGGCTTTCCCTGGATGAAATTTACATTTCCAAATGAGCCAAGAGACTTGACCAATGGGAAGGCCACCAGAATGTCTCAAGGGGAAAAAAAAGGTAATACACAAGCAATTGCATATGGTTCAATACTAAAATGACTCCTGCATATTTCCCCTCACATATGGATACAACTATTTAATCTTATAAGTTTATGTTTTATTTATTCTGAACCTTCGAACTTTCTAGTGTTACCCTTTGACAGGACTCATCATAGAGTGATAATATCCCAGGCTCATGTAAGTTCAAAATAGTGAATTATGACTCTCTCTTCCTGAGTACTTTAATGCTGTTACTGCTTTTCTTCTATTCTTGCCAGCATGCCCAATCCTTACCCATGTGAATTAAATATGATCCTTGTCCTCAGTATTCAGTGACAATATGTGATGGAAATTAAGGCTTGTACTATATTCTCTTAATCTTTTCTTTCCCCATGAAATCTCCAAAATTGGTTTGGAAAATGCCAAGGGTATCACTAATTATGCCAATATATGTTATGAGTATACTTAACAATATCACTTTAAATTAATTGTATTAAAAAACATATACCATGTAGCACTTTATGGTAAAAACAAAGTTACTATGAATAAAAGATAGAATAATTTTCTCTAATCAAATGGACAGAGAAGATTTAACCAAATTTTCTCTTACATGTTTAAATGGTGTGGTCATATTGATGAATTACTGGGTGGAGAATAATGTTTAATAGAGAGAGAGAAAGATTTTCATTTCCCTGATACACTTTTCAAGTAAAGATATTGCTATTTTGCTTGTATTTGGAATTACAAAACTCAGTACTGGCTTAAATACAAACTTGTTCTTAGAAAGCTGCCCAATTTCCACTAACCTTCAATTTCTTAACCTGGAAATTAGAAGGGTTGGATTGGACCATTTAATCTCTAATTGTTCCCCAAAGCATCTTCTACTTGCAGCATTCTGAAATTTCATTATGCTTTTTGTACATTATAATTTTTCAATCCCACTGTGAAAATTTTCAAACTTGTCTGAAATGTCTTATTTATTCTGTTTATGACTAAATATTAAAATGCAAACTTTCTTTACATAAACATTTAGGGAGCATAACAATTTTCTCTTATTTAGATGGAAGAGCACAAGTGCAGAGAGATAAGATACATCATCAAATCTCTTACAAATATTGTCACATATTTATCATGATCATACCTTGAGAGTGGGGATCTGAACCCTTTATTTATGATTGATAAGGAGACCAAACAGCTATCTAGAGTGAAGATATTTTTTTTTAAATTGGACTTTCAAGACAACAAAAATACTAAAAGACTTATAATGGCCCTGTCTAATATTTATGTAGTACTTATCACTAAAAGACTCAGTGTTTTCAAAAATACACTCTAAGCAACCTTCATGTCTAGAGTAAGAATAGATTTCTTACATGTATTAATATGATGGAGCTAACACACCAAGAGAGTTACTTGATTCTTTGATTAAGAATAGCAGTTGAGTCCAACTGCTTGCCACTGTTTGACGCAGAAAATACTGTATAGTAGGAAATATTACGGGACGCCTGCCCAGCCCGTCCCCTTTGGTGAGAATCCACAGCCCCATAGCAATCATTTCTGCGCTTTGCTCTTTGCCCATAGTGAACACTCTCTCTTTGCATAATCAATCCATTGGCTGAGTTGTAATAATCGAAATTCCCAATAATTGGGTCGAGAGACACTAGCCAGTTGGTCAGCGACACTCAAGCTGGAAGGTCATGTAACCTAGGAACAGGTGCTGTATGCATCCTGAAGTAACAGGGGAGGAAAGAAGAAGGGAGGGAGATAGATAAGGAGGAGGTAAAGAACAACAAAGGGGTGAGGAATAGAGAGAGGGTGAGAAAAAGTGAGGAGAGAGAGGGGGAGGAACAGAGACACAAAAGGGGGGAGACAGACAGAGGGACAGAAAGGCAGAGAGAGCACTATATTTTTCATCTTGGGTAGTGTGAAAACTTTTTTACATTCCAATAAATTCTCCTCTTAAACTAACCTAATTTGAGTTGATATTTTTTTCTTGTAACAAAGCCTTCTGTAAGGCCCAATGACTCTCAATTTAGTCCATGACCCTCTCCCTCAACCCTCTTTTACTGCACCAATGTGGTATCCAGTAATAACCCCTATCAATATTTGCAAAAGTAGATGGGGGTTCCACTGGGTATAAAACAGGCATGCACTTCCATAATTGATAGCTTGGCACCAATTACATTTAAGATATAATTTTTTTTTTTCCTGTCAAAGATCAACATTTTCCCAGTCAACTTTGAGGAACAAAAAGAAGCCAGAGAGTGACTTTATCCAGATTCTGGATTTTCTCTTTTTCTACTTTCTCCACAAAAAATTAAGCGTTAGCTCTACTAGTTGTCACTAGAAATAATCTGTTATGAAAAAGTGATGAAAACTACAACTGACTCATAAGAGCTTTTGTTTTTTCTGATTATTTCCTAAGCCCAGGAGAGCATACAACTACTTAAAAATGCTTTTCGCATTATAGATTTTAATAAACTAGCATGGGAAATGGTTTAGCTTGCATCGATTTTGAAAAAGTGAAGAATATGGTTTCTGACATCAGCAATTGATCTTCTAATTTTAAATCCTTTTTCTGTGTGTATCTGTCAGGTTATATGGATGTATGTTGGTATACAACATCAGTTAGAAAAAGAGAACCATAATGAGTGATATAGAAAAAAGGATTTGTAATAGGGGTTATGGGAACCATAACCAATTATGGGAACTGGTTAAACAGTCTTTGTAAAAACTGTTGCTTCTGCATCTGGTGCTGGGCCTGAAGTTGGCAGGGTAGGTAGTGAGTAAGGAAAGAGGGACCTGAATGCAGGAGGGCAAGAAAAATACGGAACTGAGGTCAGCCTCTCATGGCCTCCAAATTCGATGATGTGGGTGTCCTGTGATGGAAACTACAACAGATTCATAAGAGTTATTGCTATTTCTGATTATTCTCTAAGCCCGGGAGAGCACAAAAGNCTCCCATCACTCACTCCCACTCCTCCATCCCAAATGGAGCAAAATGCTTTGTACTTAGCAGGCAGTATTTGTTGAATTAATGATTGAATTGTTTTAAGACACTGATACTTAGAAAGATTAAGTGCCTTGTTCACTATCAATACAAGCGGCTATGGTTACTAGGCAATTGTTTTGCTACTTTCTAAACCCATCACATAATAAAAGAGATATGCGATTGCATTGCTCTTTACATAATACATCCACTAGCTCTCACTTAGAGCACTGAGTGCTTGGTCCTGAGTAAAATTTCTTCTGCTGTTCAGTAAGACAGTTTATAAAAATTGGATAAAAATGGGACCTGGCCCTGAATCAAGTTAAGAAGTTGCTCCTGTACTCACACTCTCTGTTAATACCCTTTCCCATTTTGGCCCTTCACTGAATAGGGACATCTATTCAAACCATGTGCTGCGAACTGCCTTGCATATGCTTCCCCTATGGGCTATTACAGGGAAATTACCATCTTTCAAGTGAGGTCTCAAAGTAATATGTGGGCTCCAAGCAACTATGTGCTACTTTACCATGATCTCTTATGTCTTGGACAATTTACAATTCTATAAATCACAACATAAACATAATTTTAAAATAATTTTATTCATATGTTCTGACTCTCATAGGAAATTGTGCTGTGCTTAATGCATTTAATAAATCATTAAATAAACCAAATGAAAGTAGAATGTGATATAAATAGACATGAAAGGCTTTCCCTGGATGAAATTTACATTTCCAAATGAGCCAAGAGACTTGACCAATGGGAAGGCCACCAGAATGTCTCAAGGGGAAAAAAAAGGTAATACACAAGCAATTGCATATGGTTCAATACTAAAATGACTCCTGCATATTTCCCCTCACATATGGATACAACTATTTAATCTTATAAGTTTATGTTTTATTTATTCTGAACCTTCGAACTTTCTAGTGTTACCCTTTGACAGGACTCATCATAGAGTGATAATATCCCAGGCTCATGTAAGTTCAAAATAGTGAATTATGACTCTCTCTTCCTGAGTACTTTAATGCTGTTACTGCTTTTCTTCTATTCTTGCCAGCATGCCCAATCCTTACCCATGTGAATTAAATATGATCCTTGTCCTCAGTATTCAGTGACAATATGTGATGGAAATTAAGGCTTGTACTATATTCTCTTAATCTTTTCTTTCCCCATGAAATCTCCAAAATTGGTTTGGAAAATGCCAAGGGTATCACTAATTATGCCAATATATGTTATGAGTATACTTAACAATATCACTTTAAATTAATTGTATTAAAAAACATATACCATGTAGCACTTTATGGTAAAAACAAAGTTACTATGAATAAAAGATAGAATAATTTTCTCTAATCAAATGGACAGAGAAGATTTAACCAAATTTTCTCTTACATGTTTAAATGGTGTGGTCATATTGATGAATTACTGGGTGGAGAATAATGTTTAATAGAGAGAGAGAAAGATTTTCATTTCCCTGATACACTTTTCAAGTAAAGATATTGCTATTTTGCTTGTATTTGGAATTACAAAACTCAGTACTGGCTTAAATACAAACTTGTTCTTAGAAAGCTGCCCAATTTCCACTAACCTTCAATTTCTTAACCTGGAAATTAGAAGGGTTGGATTGGACCATTTAATCTCTAATTGTTCCCCAAAGCATCTTCTACTTGCAGCATTCTGAAATTTCATTATGCTTTTTGTACATTATAATTTTTCAATCCCACTGTGAAAATTTTCAAACTTGTCTGAAATGTCTTATTTATTCTGTTTATGACTAAATATTAAAATGCAAACTTTCTTTACATAAACATTTAGGGAGCATAACAATTTTCTCTTATTTAGATGGAAGAGCACAAGTGCAGAGAGATAAGATACATCATCAAATCTCTTACAAATATTGTCACATATTTATCATGATCATACCTTGAGAGTGGGGATCTGAACCCTTTATTTATGATTGATAAGGAGACCAAACAGCTATCTAGAGTGAAGATATTTTTTTTTAAATTGGACTTTCAAGACAACAAAAATACTAAAAGACTTATAATGGCCCTGTCTAATATTTATGTAGTACTTATCACTAAAAGACTCAGTGTTTTCAAAAATACACTCTAAGCAACCTTCATGTCTAGAGTAAGAATAGATTTCTTACATGTATTAATATGATGGAGCTAACACACCAAGAGAGTTACTTGATTCTTTGATTAAGAATAGCAGTTGAGTCCAACTGCTTGCCACTGTTTGACGCAGAAAATACTGTATAGTAGGAAATATTACGGGACGCCTGCCCAGCCCGTCCCCTTTGGTGAGAATCCACAGCCCCATAGCAATCATTTCTGCGCTTTGCTCTTTGCCCATAGTGAACACTCTCTCTTTGCATAATCAATCCATTGGCTGAGTTGTAATAATCGAAATTCCCAATAATTGGGTCGAGAGACACTAGCCAGTTGGTCAGCGACACTCAAGCTGGAATGGAACTGAGGTCAGCCTCTCATGGCCTCCAAATTCGATGATGTGGGTGTCCTGTGATGGAAACTATAACAGATTCATAAGAGTTATTGCTATTTCTGATTATTCTCTAAGCCCGGGAGAGCACAAAAGTACTTTAAAATGCCGGAACTGAGGTCAGCCTCTCATGGCCTCCAAATTCGATGATGTGGGTGTCCTGTGATGGAAACTACAACAGATTCATAAGAGTTATTGCTATTTCTGATTATTCTCTAAGCCCGGGAGAGCACAAAAGTACTTTAAAATGCTTTTTGCTTTATAATTTTTAATAAGCTAGCACAGGAGTAGCTGGTGCTTTTTATCACAGAGCTCAACACATGCTTTGCTTAGGAGTCAGGAGCTGGAGGAGCCACAGGCCCACGCTGCCCACGCCAGCAAGGTGAGCCCAAAGATGAACAGCAGCATGCGAGAGCTGCCAACAGGGCAGTGCCCTGACCTGACCTTCCCAGCACGAAAGAACATGCCTTCTGCTTCACTTCCACCTACAGATATCACGCACTATGTCTCCTGCATCCCACATTACCCTGGAAGCAGGCAGGCAGGGAATTTGGGGGAATATATTTCCACCCTAGCTAATTCAACATGATACAAATCCACCACACTATGGTTCTTGCTAGCTAACATCCTCTTATCAACTAGACACCAGCAAAGCCCAAAGCTTAACTTCTTCATTGATTTGACAAGTTATTCTTGGGTCGATACAAGAAACATTTTAACATGCAAGTTTCAAGTTTAGTTTTTTCCTCAGCAGGAACACAGTGCTTTGAACACCATAAATGCTCCTTAATATTGCTGAGCTGAATTAAATTAAATTACATGTAATTAGGTACCTTGCAACCCACAACCAGGTACTTGACCTAATCACTCCTTGTTATCTGTGTTAATTCCCCCGTGACCATAAGGTTGAGCCTCATATTTGTTTTTCATTTGCTTTCTCTTCCCAGCTCTTTTTTGAGTAATCCCCAGTAATGTGCAACATTTAGTTCCCTTGAATCTTTAAATTTTTCATCTTATAAAGAGAGTGTCTGAAGACAAACAGTTTAGACTTCTAAAATATCCATTTAAATGGAAACTATGTTACTGGAGTTGTCGTATTGCACTTTTTCGAAGGGATAAACACAGCACTTTGTTTTACACTC
This sequence comes from Galeopterus variegatus, assembly GCF_000696425.1. Lineage (NCBI taxonomy): Eukaryota > Metazoa > Chordata > Mammalia > Dermoptera > Cynocephalidae > Galeopterus > Galeopterus variegatus. The sequence goes on from NW_007727363.1 coordinate 246,155, forward strand.
TGACTATTTGCAAAGCTTTGTTGGGTTGCGCAGTTCATTTTTTTTATATAAGATAAATCAATTTGTCTGTTACTGGAGCTCTGCTTTCTCCAACAAAGTTTCTTAATGTTTGGGAAATCACAGACCCTCAAGAGAATGTATGAAAGCTATTTACCCTCTCCTAAAAAAACAAATAAATAAACATTGCATACAATTTTAGAGGAGTCAGGGGTCCTCTGTAGCCCATCTACGGATCCTCTGGAAACCTAACAGACCCCAAATTAAGAAATCCTATTATGGTTTAATGATGATGGTTATGAAAAGGAATACTTGAAATCTCTAAAATAATAATTTAAATGTATCATATTATATTAAAATCCCCTAGAGAGGGCAGGGGATTCTTACATCACATTTTTAGAAGACCTACTAGGCAGTGACTCTGTCTTTCTAACACTATTTTGCAGTTTAATTGCTGCCTTCCTCCATACAATCTGTGTTTTATTTTTTTTTCATTGCCATTTTGATCACCCTTCTGGTGTCCTAACAGAGAGAAATTTGTACTTAATTAATGCCCAACTCATGTCTTTTAATACATTTTAAATTACCACTTTACGTGTATTTTGCAGTTTAATTGCTGCCTTCCTCCATACAATCTGTGTTTTATTTTTTTTTCATTGTCATTTTGATCACCCTTCTGGTGTCCTAACAGAGAGAACTTTGTACTTAATTAATGCCCAACTCATGTCTTTTAATACATTTTAAATTACCACTTTACGTGGATATTTTATTCTTCTTTAAGAAAATATTCTCAAATTTTGTAATGATATTTTTTTTCCATTTGATGCACGGACCTCAAAGTTATTTTCATCCCACGTGGTGCTGCTCTAATGTCAAGGTTTGGATACTGTAGACAACCTCTGAACGCAGAAGCAATTTCTGTTCTAGTAATTGAGCCCAGTTGCTTTTGGAAAGTGGATTCCCACACTTTGAAAACTGTCCAGTTTCACATGCAGAATTTTGTCCAGTCCACACACATCTGTATAGATTGTCCATCGTCTAAATCGCAAAGTATGGCTTTGATTTTTAATTTGTCCTGGCATGAAATTCAGGGCAACATCTGTTCTGCACATGTTTCACCTTTTCACCTATTTGCTCATTACTATAGTTTTTCTACTCAAAGATTTCTAAGTTGCAAATGTTTTGAAATTTTGATCCTTATTCTTAAAGATAAGGAATTTAAAAAATCAATTTACTGTGCCTAAAGCTCAGTGAAAATATTACATTATCAAGGTTAGAAAAATCCATGGACTATAAAAAAGGAAGAATTTTTCTAGCCCTGTGTCTAAAACTGGCTTGTTTTTAGCGAGGCAGTGGAGAAGATATGAAGTATTTATTCCTCGTTATTACTATGCCCTCCTGTAGCTGTGGTCCTGCCACACGGCATTGGTACCGATCAGGCAGCGTGAGCGCCATGACCTTCTGCATGAGCGCTGCTTTGGGGCTAATCAGAGCTCCGTCTGTGTCCATCCAGCTGGATTCTGTGACTCCCAGAAAAACAAGGAACAGGCAGAATGGGCTGAGGGACTGGGACTGATATGCTGTACCCAGAAAGTGAAGAACTTAACAGCAAATTACTGAGTGGGGACAGAAGAAAGTACAATATTCTGAAAAATTGACTGAATCTTTTCTCCTTCATATATTTTCCATTTCTTCTGCCCTCGGATTTCTAGCTGCTAAGCAGGTTTTTTAATTCCTTGCCTCAGAAATTCTTGAAACCTCTTCCTTCACTCTCTGAAGAGATTCAGCAGGGTGGTTAGGAGAGGAGAAAAGCAGAGTGTGACTCTGAGAAGTCTGAGAGGAGCAGGAGCAGTTCCCTGGTATTGGACAATGGATAGAAAAGAAGTGTGCATGTGTGGAGGGGTCACCTCCAGAGTCAGAAGTCACCTACCTACGATACCGCTATCTGAAAACAATATCCACCACCCACCAGTGTCTGAAAGGAGTGGAAATAAACATGCCATAAAATTAAAGGGACTTAGGTTGAAATGTCTTGGTCTTCTGCTACTGCTCTGTATGATTGAAATTTTTATGGGCTTTGCTTTCTTTTTAAATGAAAAACATACTCAAAACAATGATGATAATCTCTTTCAGCTCTGTTTTTCAAAAAGAGGGTGATTAGAAGAAGGCCAGTTGGAGCCACATAATTTAGGTGCCTCAAGCTGTCTTCCTCCTCATTACTGCATGAATTCATCTCAACACCATTATAGGGTAACTTTAAATATACCCACACATGCTAAGCATTCCTTGAAGTGCAATCCTCTATGCAAAATAATGCTAGACACCACAACAAAAGAAGCCAAACATGTGTTAAAATACAAGGTGAAAATTAATAAGAAAGAATTCTCAGAGTATCTTTTTAACATACTCAATATTGTGCAATTATGCAAATTCATCAAACTTCTGGTTTCACTCTTCATACATAATTGGAAAGTTCTAATTTGGGAGATGTGACTTTGAATGCTTTTTCAATTGTTCAACTCTTTGAGCAATCCCAGAAATTGAAAATACTAATTGTATGATAGGTGAGGAAATCACTCATGAAGAAAAAACACCTGATAGCCTTCTAAAATAATGCTGTGATTTGGTTGAATTATCCCATGCTAAGCCACTTGCAAAATTAACATTTAGAAGGAGTAAATTGTTTTGATAGTATTCCTTTTACAAAATGGTAACTACAGAAAACACAAAGCTTTCTAAATCTTCCTAATTATGTCTTCACTAATAGGCATTTTCAATGAAGAACTAAAAGTAATTGCTAACTCTGGAGTAGTGGAGTATACAAACCCATTTATTTTTGTTTTAAAAACATGCAGCTGTCTTTCTGAGAGCCTTCAGGAGGTGAAGTTATATGACTCACCAATTTGCGGGATGTTTCCAGCACTTAGGGCTTACACACAGAGAGTTTCCACCACTTGCTCTTTACATTTAGTAGTGAATGGCTAAATTTGGAAATGCTGTGTCTTGCTAAAAAAATAGCGTGACATTCTGTAGTCTAAAGATTTATATTCAGCAATTTTTTAAAACCCAGAGTATAAAACTGGGTGTAAAAAAGTCCACTCAACTTTTAAGTAACCCTAAAAAAATAAACTTGCAGAGAAATTACAGATGTTTTTGTCTGCCAGCATAGACCCACATTACTCTTCATCAATATCAGGAGGTTTAACTTTGAACGAATGCAGACTTATGCTCTGGGAAGTTAACAAGATACTCTATATGAGAGCATAATTATAAATAATGAGACATTTTCTCTATCACAAATGGAAATGTTGTCATTCTATCCAATTACCTTGCATGGTGAGTAATGATATTTTCACCAGATAACCTGGAAAGGTGGACAAGGACATGGGACAAGGGATAGGTAGCATCTGGGGGTGAGGAGGGTTGTATCAGACCTTGCTGTTCCTGTAGCCACTTAGCTCACTTCAAGCCTCAGTCTTCTCACCTGTAGAATGGAAAGTGTACTGATTATCATAAATTTGATGTGAAGATTGAATAATAATTTTGTGTATGGAAAATATGTAGTCCAGTGTCAAGTGCAGAGCCCTTGATGACCCTGAGATCATTGTGATTATTACTAAGAGGACAATATTGCAGCACAGGCCGTCTGTACTCCCAAGTTCCTCAGATCCCTTTCGATTTGCCTGGATATGGTGCTTTCACTTCCAAAAGCCACACCTGTGGTATTTCTTCAGGGCCCTACCCTCAGGCTACCAGAACCTACTGTTCCTGCCTGGACAGAAAACAGAAAGTACCTGGAGGTTTACATCCTTGACCACTGGCAGGTGTGTGGGTATAAGTATCCCAGTCCCGCAGTGGCAGCCAGGGCAGTGTCTGGGGTGTGGCCCCCGTGCCTCCAGAGCTTCTGCATCTCCCTGGGACTTGTCTTACTATTGCGCTCTGGCTTAGCTTCCTCTTCTTCCCAGTCCCACTGTCTGCTCCTCTTCTGTTTTTTTCTTTGGGATGTATCTTAGTAAACTACTTTTCCACAAATCCTCATCTGACCATCTGCTTCTGGGGAACCCTAATCTAGGATAGAGATAAAGAAAGAGGTAGAGAAGGAGAGGAGAAAGATAGATGTGATGGTTAATTTCATGCATCAACTTGACGGGGCCACAGGTGCCCAGATAATAGATTAAACCTTACTCTGGTGTGTCTATGAGGGTGTTTCTGGATGAGATTAATATTTGGTATAATTAGTAGACTCAGTAAAGCAGATTTCCCTCTCTAATGTGGGCCTTATCTAATCTCTTGAAGATCTGAATAGAACAAAAGGCTGAGTAAGAGTGAGTTTGCTCTCTGCCTAACAGTCTTTGATCTGGAACATAGGTCTTCTCCTGCCTTTGGACTTGGACTGGAACTTACACTATTGGCTCTCCTGGTTCTCAGGCCTGCAGACTGCAGATCTTTGGACTTCTCAGCCTCCATAATTGTGTGAACCAATTCCTTATAATTTTCTCTGTCAGAGAGAGAGAGAGAGAGAGACAGAGAGAGACTCTCTTTCTCTCGATGACCTGACTAACACAGTAGAGGACACAGAAGTAAAGACATTACTAACATTCTTCATTTCCCTTGAATTACAGTAAGAATGGTTGTTGGGGGAGGAGGTGATAAGCTGGAATAGATACTCTTATTTCTGTGGAAGCTGATAGAGATGGGACCAGCCCTCTTCTTTCTCCCCAAAGAATATGTGGAAGCACGAAAAAAATATGGATCAGAAGATTCACATTTCTTCCTGTCAGATTCCCAATGTTTACAATGACTATTAATCTAGAATCCTGCTCCTGTGAACTGCTTCATGTCAGGGACCATGCAGTCAGGGGCCACCTGTGAACCCCAGTGCTCACTGAATATTTGATGCATAATCTAGTGGCTGAGTCAATTAATAGAATGGATTTCACAGAATCATCTCATCAATGCCATATTTTGAGCGTCATATTTTATAACATGTTTCTTTTACTAAAGAGAGACTACATAGTATGATGAAAAGAACAAGGGGCTGGGAATCAGGAGCTCTGAATACTCACCACTGGGTTGTTGCTGCCTATTTCCTGAGGTGGGACAAGTTGTCTTATTTTGAGATTCAGTTTCCTCACTAAAATATTAAAATACTTGCATTTCTAATATCCCATTAGCTTTAATATTATATGTTTGCTACTAGAAAAAATCAGCTTGAGAAGAGTAAAAACACGCTTTTCTGTGTGAATATTGTATAAAAATCTGGGGTGATGACCACTGACCAACACTGTTACCTAAAATGTATAAAATTTTGCAGCAGTCTTTAAGATTACAAATTATAAATTCAAAACTAGAGACAAAGGTAAATAGTATTTTAAATGAGAAAAAAATCACAAACTACAAAATTCAAAAGTTAACAAATAGCACAAATATCAAAAATCCAAAAAATATATATTTGATTAATTAACCACCTGACAACAACTCTATTTTCCCAAATTTTCTGGCTGCATACTCTTTATTATTTTTTTAATGAATAATAATAATTGTACTTATTTATGTGGTACAGAATGATATTTAGATACATGTATACAGTGTGTAATGATCAAATCAGAGTAATTAGAATATTCATCACCTCACACATTTATCATTTCTTTGTGTTGAGAACATTCACAATCCTCTCTGGTATCTACTTGAAAATATACGATAAATTATTGTAAATATAGTCACCTAACAATACTATAGAACACTAGAACTTATTCTTCCTATCTAGCTGTAGTTTTGTGTCCATTAACCAACTTCTCTCTATTCCCCCCTCTCAGTCTCTAGCAACCACTGTGCTATTCTTTACTTCTATGGCCTCAACTTTCAAAGCTTCCGCATATGAGTAAGAATGGGCTGCATACTCTTGACTGCTTCTCCATATGACAACGATTTGCAATGTCATTGTGAAAATAGAAAGATAATTTAGTCTTTTCCTTTGCATGACTAAAAATGTTATTTTCTAATTGCTAACTTACAAAATTTTTTTTATTGATTTTGACATCAGAGCTTCTAAATTCCATTGTGATACGCTAAGTAAGTTTTGGCATTTTGAAGCTTCTGTCAGTCTTTTGTTTTTCACTTTTTTTTTTTTTTTTTTTTAGACAGGAAAAAACTTGCATTTTGATTAGGCATGCATGAGAATCAAATCCTCAGCTTTCCAATTTATACATCTACTGACTGGATGGCTTTTCCCAGATTGACTATGGTTTCATTCATTTCAACCCATTTGTTTCCTCCATTCCTCACATACTTCTGGCATCAGGGACCAGAGGACTTGTTTATATTACTTTAGTATTTCTTGCCAAGGATAGGAAGAGAGTTCTTAGAAGTCATTAGTACCCCTGGAGAACTAGCCATACCTAACTATGCACAGCAGTGATTACAAACAAAATCAATTATCTGATCATGTTTTAAGCAGAATCTCCAAAATGTTCACAGCCGTTCTAATGTTGCCCGATATGGGGTATGTGTGTATGGAGAGTTGTGGGGTGTAAGGGAGGAGAAGCCAGATTGAAAAGAGATAATGGTCTTAACCAATTATGGCTAAGATGTTTTTCCTTGGAAAATTTTATGTAAATGGCTTTCAAAGGGACCTGGATAAGTGAGAGGACACAAAGGTGAAATTGTATGAGCTTAACTGTGCGTTTGTCTGTTCCTGTTTGCATTCTCTCATATCTCTGGTGAAAGCCAAGTCCGAGACTCCCAGCGCTAGAAGGACTCCAGAATAATCCTGTGAATGGACTTAGGTTTATGCAGAAAAATGTCCTCAATTTCTAATGTATAAGCTGAAGGATTTAAAGATGAAATATCCTGATATTTAAAATTCACTTTAAAGTAGTTCCATGAATTACAGATAGATGTATATACACTGATGAAGAAAATGTGGCAAAATTTTAGCAATTGTTGAACCCAGTTGGTGTGTATATGAATGTCCATTGCACTATTTTTTCTACTTTTCTGTGTGTTTGAAAATTTTCATAATAAAAAGTCTAAACAGTAAGGCCATATGAAACCCACTTACTAAACAGAAGAGGAAACTGAGGCCCAGAGGCGCCAAGGAAGTTGCCCAAAATCACAGCACGAGCTGCTGCTTATTTTTTTGTGGCTGATTCTCCTAGTGAGAGGAGCCAGAATTCTCACCCTAGGGGGTTTTCCTGTCATACAGGTCAGCTTTGCCTGAGACTCCTCCTTCTGAGTATCTATCTCCCTTTCAACACAACAGAAACATACAAGACTTGTGATAACAAAATGCAAAAGAGTATGATTTCTGCCATTTGCCCATTCATGAATAATGCCCAGGCAGTAGAGGTAGCCAGGCTATAGCTCTGCCTCCCACTGACAAGCCTGGGAGTGGCCACAGGGCACGTTACTAGATCTGCTGAGCTGATCTCCAGGAGTGAATTTCTTGGTTACTTGCTAATTGTGTTGTTTAGTTTGTAAGTGTTTGGTAGTTTTCTTTAATAAGTACACAAGATATTATCCTTCCAAAGAAAGCAAATCACATGGGGAAATCTAGAGAATGCTTTCTCCTACATGAGGAATTTTGCAACAATATGAAAAGGCACAAGGGAAAAAGGAAAAGAAAGATGGGCTCCCCCAACCTCAGCTACAATGTCTATAGCAGTCCGTGGTTTAGTGTTAAAGAAACCTCTTGGCAATTGGTCAGTTCACAAATAGATGAGTATGTTTTCTGGGTCCACATCTATCCTAGTGCATGGGCTGTCACAGGATGATAGTGACTAAAGGACAGATGCTGAGAGCAAAAATTTACTGGCAAAAAACACAAGAATTCATCTGTGAACAAATAGTCACCAGAGCCGGGGACATAGTAGGACACTCCCAGTGGAATAACAAGCTTCAGAGCCCCTTTGAACACACAGATACCACCCTACTGGGATAAGGAGTCTGTCAGATCCTTAGAAATGCTCAGTTTTGCTATTCTCAAGTTTTTATGTAAACTACTCTAGAGATGCTGGCTCTATGCCTGCTTGCTCACCAGGTCAAATAACCAATACAAAATGCTGACACACAGATACCACCCTACTGGGGTAAGGAGTCTGTCAGATCCTTAGAAATGCTCAGTTTTGCTATTCTCAAGTTTTTATGTAAACTGCTCTAGAGATGCTGGCTCTATGCCTGCTTGCTCACCAGGTCAAATAACCAATACAAAATGCTCCTCTATAGTCCAGAGCAGTTACTGTGAGACTCAACGAATCAAGATCCCAGACATTCCAACTCTTAGCAGGTTAGACTTCAGTCCTGCCCGAGCTTTTCCTGTTGCTAGCTTAATGCAGTGGTGAACAAAAAGACAGCCACGGCTCTTATGGAGTGATCAGAGAGGCATTAAGCCACACATTTATTAAAAAGCAATTATAAATAATTTTAAGTGCACAAAACTTTGGAAAAGAGAAAAGGGAGACTTAAGCATAAAGACAGGGAGATCTGTCTATCTGTCTGCTCATCTGTCTAACTAACGGACACACACACATGCATTTAACTACAAACACCCTGAGAGCTTTGCTATCAGCAATAACATCTTTGGTAACAAAGAATAACTTTCCTAAATAATGGTATTTTAGAGTAAGATTAGATGTTGAAACAAGAGAGGCAAGAGTCAAAGACATCCAGCTGGGCTGCATGGGAACCTGGAGTCACCGAAGCTGTGTTTACAGAGTCCCTAAAAAATATGAGGAACTGAAAGGTCATGAGTTTTCCACGGTAGCTCTTTCTACTCAGTTAACTTTTTGCACCCCCAGCAGAAGGGTTGCGTTGATATCAATAATAATGTTAAACATGTTCTATGTACTAGACATAATTCTAAATGCTCTACTTCTATTTGTACATAAGAGGAGGAAACAAAAGCACAAAAAATTTAGGTAACTTCCCAAGTTCACAGAGCCAAGATTCAAGCATAGGAGTCTAGCTCCAGAACCCTCACTGTTAGCATTTACTTCTCTTATCATAGTTATTTAAAACTTCTCTGTCTTTTGTCACTATCAACTAACCACCTCATCCTCTGCTCTGGATATTACATGCACTCGCTTATTAGGAGGTTATATTTCACAGCACCTGCTACTGACTTTCCTCCATCAGTGTCTTTATGCTCTTATTCCCATTGACAACTGACTTTCTCTCTCTGTATCTCCAGACAAAATTTCCAAAAGAGAAAAATCTAATTGTCCCTATCAATCAAAATTCTTACAGTAAACCACCTCCTTTTTCTGTATTTTGGCTATCTCAGGTCAGATGCCTATCTGTTGGCTTATCTATCGCTGTGTAACAAGTTGTCCCCCCCCCAAAAAAAAAAAAACCCAACACATTGTGGTGTGAAATAGCTACTTATCATGCTTATTAATTCTTGAGGGTTAGGAATTAGGTCCGTGCAGAGCAGGGACCACTTGCCTCTGCTACACTATGTCTGGGCCTACTCTTGAAGTGTGGGGCCGTAACCATCTGAAGATTCATTTACATGTCTATTGATTGATTCTGGGAGAACTTAAATGTTTGAGAACAGAAACAATGGGTCTCCACAGGCATATCTATCTCTAAATCATCTCTCCAAATAATCTCTCCAAGATGGTGAGTTCAGGGTAGCCAGACTGTTTCATATCATCTCAGGGCACCTAAAGTATGAATCCCAAGACAAAAAGCTGGGGGAAACTATCCATTTTTTCTATAACTGAGCTTTAGAAATCACAAAGCATCTTTCTCCTCTTAGCCACAGGCTTGCCCAGACTCAAGGGAAGGAACCCTATTTCTTAATGGCGTGGCCATCTTTGGAAAATACGATCTTCCACAATTCTGCTAGTCCAATCAGCCAGGCTAGGGTGGAATGAGTCATGTGGTATGGAACATGAACTCATAGAGCCAAATATTCATTAATGGCTATTATTGGTAGGAAGGAGATTTTCAAGAGACACAGAAAATAGAGTCTTAGTTATGGTAGATATTTTAGCTTTTGACCACTCCAAGACACACTTACAATAGGGATTAACAATTCATTAGAGATTAGAGAGAAACAACGGGTCACAGAATAGTTTCCCAGAGAGATGGAAGACCAAAAATAGAAAAGAGACAATAGCACTGATGGAATCAGATAAGAAGCTACTTGTGGAAATATTCATCTATTTTACAATTTCTTATATGGGCCACACTGGCCTCAAAGTTATAAATCTGCATCTTCTCTACAACCTATTCTATGGTCCACCGGTCTAAACACTAGAACTATAATTATCCCACTACAAAATTAGAATTTGCCTGCTCTAGTAACTGTATTACTCCCAAACCTATGCTGCAGTCCTCTTATAGCAGAGTCTCAGAACCATGAAGCAAAGGGACTATTTATCTTCAATGTGATTTGAGTTTATTTGGAGAGAAAAGTTATTTATTTGAAGAGAGAAGTTATTGCACATAGGGAACAGTAGACAACTCTGGGTGACTATGTGGTATCTGTCCTAACCATCTGGAGGAGAGTCAAAAAAAATGCCTCCTTCAGTTTGGGATTGGGCAAAGAAGATGCTATACTATCCTGAGAGAAAAGGGACTATTCATCCTCCTTTTAACATAGTTAGTTTGCATGTGTTTTACAAGTATAATTGGAATGGTTATTCCATCATTAGAGTACAATTGTAAATTCTTCTATATTAAATTATGGTTATGATCCCTAATCTACAGTATGGCAAGTACTTTGTATGATAATACTTTTGGAGAATAGACAGTTATCAAGAGACTATGGTCCACTGAACAGTAGAAACACATTTGATTCTGAGAGTTCTAAAATAACACAATCAACCTTTCCCTCTTGGAGCTATTACTTGCAGTTAAATTGGTTTGTTTTATTGTTATTTTCAGCAAATTATCTTCTCAAAGAAATCATATTATGATGTAGGCTTTTTTGAAAAAGATAAATCCCTCTTTGCCTTATAAGGTGATGCATTTTTTTCTCCATATTAAATTTGAAAGCTAAAATCATTGACTCCAGACAGATAAAATGCAAATAGAAGCTTCTCTTTCAGGGTATTCCCCTCACATATCATTAATATCCTAAGCATGGAAGTATGCAGATTTAAAGCAAGTCCATTCTCTTCTCTCTCCAGCACCTCAGGGAGACTTTTCAATGGCCCCAAAAGCTGTTTCTTTGAGAATATTTATCAAATTGGTAAACCTTTAGCCATACTGTCAGGAAAAAGTAAAGACACAAATTACCAATTCCAGGAATAAGATAGGGGGCATCTCTACAGATTCTAAGATATTAAAAGAAATATATAGATAATGAAAATTTTATGCAAGTAAATTCAAGATTCTAAATGAAATGGACAAATTCCTTTGAGGACACAAACAATCAAAAATCACTGAAGAAGGGAGTTCTGGTCAAGATGGCAGAATAGATGGTTCCCAGTGTCACTCTCTCCCACAAATCAACCAATTTACAACTATAAAAATGTAATAACAGCCAAGCTGGGGCCTCTGGAGCTCAGGGGAAGAGGAGGAGAGACCTACGGAGTTCATGAAGGCAGGAGAAGTCACAATGAGAGATGCCCCCCAATCAGCGCAGGACCACTCAGAGGAGACTCATCAGGAATATAGTGTGTGTGTGTGTGTGTGTGTGTGTATTATATAACTGCATGTATATATATATATATATAATATATGTTTGTGTCTACATGTATGAGAGAAATTGTGTGTATATATATATGTATATGTGTATATATGTATGAGGGATATATATGTATATATATAGTGTATATATAATATATAATTGCATGGGGTGCAGTTTGGTGAAAACACTCAGGCCCTGATCAGAGTTTTTTCACAACCCAGGTGCACTGAGTCTCTGGAGAGCCAGAAGTACTTATGAGGTCAACCATTAAACCCTGAGCTGCACAAAAAGCCTTCCCTAGGGAAACAGCAGCAAAGCAGCAATTTAGGTCAACACACAGCTCAAGTGCTGGTTCTCACAGGAAGTTCCCCCATTTTAGAAGTAAGATAAGGACAAAAAATTAGTTCCAGCCCAGGCATGCCACCAGCACCTTGGGATCTGCCAGAGGACATAAGGACTGGACCCCCCCTCCCACAACCAGGCACACCATGCCAGTGCCTCAGGGCCTGCCCGGGGACCTGAAGCTTGGATCCAGGGACTGGACCCACCTCCCACAACTGGGCACACCACCAGCACCAAGAAGCATGCCAAAAACATCACCTCCATGTGGATGGCCCACCACAGCCACCACAATAACCATGGTTGCCATGAAAGCAGCTAGATGCCACAACCACCATGCAGATGGTCCACCAGCCACTGGAGTGCATTGACACAAGGAGAGTCACTAGCAGAGATAAAGAAAAGAAGAGGATGTCTCTCTCCACAAAGCCCATTTCAGAGTGACAGAAGAAGCATCTGCTCTACAATTGAGGGGCCTGATCACACCTCTCAGCATTGGACATATCATCTAGGCAACAAATCAACAGAGTAACCATTATTCTTTCAGAAGGAGAGAAGAAATCTAGGGTAATTAGAGGGGGGAGGGAGGAGTGAGAAGAGAGGGGGAGAGACTGGCCAAGGGGCATAAAGAATAATTACAATTTATAACAATATATATGCTAGTGATATTGATTTAATTAACATATCTCAATGTTGAACCCCCAAAATATGTATAATCAATTTTGATGAAATAAATTTTTTTTTAAAAAAATCACTGAAGAAGAAATGCTAACCTGAATAACCTTATACTCTATATATTAAAGAAACCCCCAAAATATGTATAATCAATTTTGATGAAATAAATTTTTTTAAAAAAAAATCACTGAAGAAGAAATGCTAACCTGAATAACCTTATACTCTATATATTAAAGAAAGATATAAATTTGTAGTTTAAAAATCACCCTACAAAGAAAACTCTAGGGCTAGATGGCTTCACTGGTAAATTCTACCAAAAATATAAGAAAAAGACAATGCCAATTCTACACAGATTATTTCAGAAAATTGAAGCTCATTTAATAAAGCTAACATTATTCTAACATTAAAACTGAAAAAGACATTACAAGAAGATGATAGATCAATAACCCTCATACATGTAGACATAAAAATTTACAAAAATCATAGCAAATCTAATCCCGCAATATGTAAAAGGGATAATATAGCATGACCAAGTGAAGGTTATCCAAAAAATGCAAGACTGGTTCAACATTAACAAATCAATCAATGCAATTCATAATATCTACATACCAAAAAGAAAAAAACATATGATCATGTCAATAGATGCAGAAAAGTCTTTGACAAAATTCACCATCTATTTATGATAAAAGCCATTCTCAAATTAGGAATAGAAAGAAACATCACCAACCTGATAGAGGATATCTAGAAAAAAAACATAAAAGTAACATTATACTTAATAGAGAAAGACTAAATGTTATCTCCTATGATCAAGAACAAATCAAAGATGTCCACTCTTACAACTTCTATTCAGAATCATACTGGAGGTCTTAGCCAGTGCAATAAGGAAAGAAAAAGTAATAAACAGAACCTAGAATAAAATAGCACAAATGAAACACTCTCTTTTTGCAGATGATATAATTGTCTACATAGAAAATCCCAAGGAATCTATTAAAAAGCTATTATAATCACTAAGCATACTTCGTAAAGTTGCAGAATACAGGCTAAATATCCAAAAATCAAATACAAGTTTATACACTAGCAATAAGCAATGGGAAATTGAAATAAAAAGCACAATTTACAATAGTTCTAAAAATATGAAATACTTTGGTATAAATCTTACAAAGTATGTGCAAGATCTACACATTTGAAACTACAAAACATTGATGGATGAAATTAAAGGAGACTTAGAAAAATGAAGAAATATAGCATCTTGATGGATTGAAAGGCTCAATATTATTAAAATGTTAATTCTCTCAAAGCTCATCTATGGATATCCATAAATATGTGCAAATTAAACAACACAGTACTAAGTAATCAGTGGGTCAAAGGGGAAATCAAAAAGAAAATTAGAAAATACTTGGAGATAAATGTAAATAAAGATAAAACATACAAAAACTTATGAAATAAAATTAAAGAAGTACTTGGAAGTAAATCTATAGCTTAAAAATCGAAATCAACAAAGAAGAAAGATCTCAAATCAACAAAGTAAATTTCCATGTTAAGGCAATGAAAAAGGAACTTTAAAATCAGAACAAGCAGAAGAAAGAAAATTATATGAACAAGAGTGGAAATTAATAAAATGGAGAATATAAAAACAATGAAGAAAATCAGTGAAACCCAAAGTTAGTTATTTGAAAAGATCAACAATATTGAGAAAATTTTAGTTTGACTGATCAGGAATAAAGAGAAAGACTCAAATTCCTAAAATCAAAAATGAAAGAGGAGACATTACTCCTGACCTTACAGAAATAAAAATGTTTATATGGAAATACAAAAGATAACTGTAGGCCAACAAATTAAATAACTTAGATGAAATGGAAAAATTCCTAAAAAGATACAAATTACTACAGAAATAAAAATGTTTATATGGAAATACAAAAGATAACGGTAGGCCAACAAATTAAATAACTTAGATGAAATGGAAAAATTCCTAAAAAGATACAAATTACAAAAATGGACTCAAAAAGAAATAGAAAATCTGGAAATCAAATTAATTTCAAAACTACATACAAAGATAATTCCAGGCCCAAATGTCTTCATCAATGAATTCTACCAAACATTTAAAGAATGTATACCAATTCTTCACAAACTCCCTCCAAAACCAAAATAGTAGGGAACACTTCCTAACTCATTCAGTGAGGTCAATATTATATTGATTTTAATACCAGATAAATACATCACAAGGAAAGACGACCACAGAACAATATCTCTCATGAATACAGACACAAAAACTCTCAACAAAATACTACCAAATAAAATAAAGCAATAAATAAAGTGGAATTTATTCAAGGAATGCAAGGTTAGTTCAATATCTGAAAATCAACTCATGTAATAAGCCATTATGAATAGAATAAAAAACAAAAACCACGTTACGTGAATAAATAAAATAAAATTGAGAGTTCAGAAACGAAGCCTTAGATTTACGATCAACTGATTTTGAACAAGAGTGCCAAAACAATCCAGTGGGGAAAGAAAAGTCTTTTCAACAAATGGTGCTGGGACAACTGGATATTTACTCAAAAGAATGAAGCTTTACTTTTACTTCACACCATATATATTTACTCAAAAATATGTTGAAGACCTAAATGTAAAAGCTAAAACTATGAAACTCTCATAAGAAACATAGGTGTGTATTTCTGTGACCACAGATTATGCAATGGTTTCTTAGATATGACACCAAAAGCACAAGCAACAACAAAAATAGATAAATTGGACAGCATCACAATTAAAACCTTCATGCTTCAAAAGACACCATCAGGAAAAGGAAAAGACAACCTCCAAATGGGAGAAAATTTTGGCAAATCAAATATCTGATAAGGGATTTGCATCTGAAATATGTAAAGAATGATTACAACTTAAGAATAAAAAGAGAAATAGACCTAGTAAAAATGGGCAAAGAATGTAATTAGACATTTCTTCCCCCAAAATATATGATTGGCCAGTAAGTATGTGAAAAAAGTGTTCAACATCATTAGCCATCAGGGATATGCAAATTAAAACCATAATAAGATACCACTTCATAATCACTAGAATGGCTATAATCAAAAGTATTGGTGAGGACAGGGAAAAATTTGAACCCTCAAAAATGGCTGGTGGGATTATAAAATGAGACACCATTTTTCTGCTTTAGAAGAGAGTCATGTGGTTCTTAAAAAGGTTAAATACAGAATAACCATTTGATCCAACAATTCTACTCCTAGGTATATATATTCAAGAGCAATGAAAATATAAATAACTAAAAAGTGGAAAACAACCCAAACGTCCATCAACTGATGAACAAATAAAGAAAATATTGTATGGACATGAAGTCAAATAGTCTAAGCAATAAAATATGAGGTACTGATAAATTATTGCTAAGCAATAGAAACCAATAAAAAAAACTATATATTGTATTATTCCATTTATAAAAAAGGTCCAGAAAGGCAAATCTATAGAAAGTAGATCAGTGGTTGCCTAGAATTGGGGACTGGGAAGTTGCGGGTGTTGACTAAGAGGTGCCAAGTTTCTTTTGTGGGTGATGAAAAGTTCTAAAATTGTTGTGATGGTTATCTACCTCTGTGAATATATTTATAACTACTGAATTGTACACTTCAAATGAGTAAATTGTGTGGTATGTGCAATTATCTTAATAAAGTTATTTTAAAAAATTGATCTATACTTTTTTGTTGTTGTTGTTGTGTCTTTGGTTTTGTTATTGGGGTGATGCTGGTCTCATAGAATGAATTTGGGAGAATGGCCTCTGTTTTAAATTTTTGGAATAGTTTGAAAAGAATTGGTATTAACTCCTCTCTAAAGGTTTGGTAGAATTCAGCAGTGAAGCCATCAGGTTGTGTGCTTTTCTTTGTTGGGAGACTGCTGATTACTGCTTCAATTTCATTGCTTTTTATTTTTCTGTTCAGGTTTTCTGTCTTCTTGGTTCAGTCTTGGTAGTTTGTATGTGTCCATAAATTTATCCATTTCCTCCAGGTTTCCAAATTTGTTGGAGTGTAGTTATTTATAGTCGTCTCTAATGGTTCTTTGTATTTCTGTGGTATTGGTTGTAATGTCGCATTTTTCATTTCTGATTTTTGTTATTTGGGTCTTCTCTTTTTTTAGTTAGCCTAGCTAATGGTTTGTCTATTTTGTTTATCTTCTCAAAAAACAACTTTTTGTTTCACTGATCTTCTATATCATTTTTTGGGTCTCTTTCATTTAGTTTTGCTCTGATCTTAATTATTTCTGTCTACTAATTTTGGGATTTGATTGTTCCTGTTTTTCTAGTTAGGTTGTTTACGTGAAATCTTTCTATTCTTTTGATGTAAGCGTTTATTGCAATGTACACAATGGAAAACTACTCTGCCATAAGAAAGAATGAAATTCTGCCATTTACAGTGACATGGACAAACTTAAGAAAAAAATTTATGTGGACTGAAGTAAGCCAGGCACTGAAAGAGAAATACCTCATATCCTCACTCATAAGTTGGAGCTAAAAAAAATAAACAAATAAATAAACAAAGAAAGATACAGCAATCACAATGATTCTTTGAACTTGCAAAAGGAAAGAACAGAACTGAGGCTGCCAGAGGAGAGAAAGAGGTAGGGGGAGGGGAGGCTAGCAAGAGATTGGTAAAGGGCTGCAAAAAAAAATGATTATAATGTGTAATATTGAATATACTAATTATACCATCTGAGCATCACATATTGCATACAGATATTGATATTCAACACTGTTTCCCACAAATATGTACAATTATGTTTCAATAAAAAATACTTAAAAAAAATAAAGACTAAATAAATAAATAAAAATTCCAAACTGGTTATAAAAATAAAAATAAGAAACTGATCTGTAGATTCAAAGCAATTCCAATCAAAATTCCAGCAAAAGAAAAAAATTTTTTTAATAAATCAACAACCTGATTCTAAAATGTACATGAAAAAGCAAAGGAATTAGAATAGCCAAATGTATTTTGAAGAAAAAGAACAAAGGTTATGTACTTATATCACCTGATTTCCAGACCTACTATTTTTTTTTTAATAAATCAACAACCTGATTCTAAAATGTACATGAAAAAGCAAAGGAATTAGAATAGCCAAACGTATTTTGAAGAAAAAGAACAAAGGTTATGTACTTATATCACCTGATTTCCAGACCTACTATAAATCTAAAGACATCAAGACAGTGTGGAATTGTGGAAAGGACAGACACATAGATCCATGGAATAAAATAAAGTACCCAGAAATAGATCCTCATTTATATGGTCAACTGATTTTTAAAAGTGCAAAGCACATTGATAGAGAAAAGACAGCTTATTTAACAAATGGTGCTAGAAAAATTGCATATCTCTGTGATAATAAATAAATGAACAAACAAACCTTAACCTGTGCTTCGCACTGTATACAAAAGATTTGAATAGCTATTGCACCAAAGAAGATATACAAATTACAAATGAAGACATGAAAAGATACTCAACATCATTAGACATTAGGGAAATGTAAATTAAGACCACAATGATACACCACTACATATCTATATGAATGTCTTTTTAAAATGACAATATCAATTGTTGACAATGATGCAGAACAACTGGAACTCTTATATACTGCTGCTGAAGATTCAGAATGGTAAAACCACTTGGAAGCTTCTAGTAAAATTAAACATCATCTTACCATATCCCCAGAAATCCCAATCTTAGGTATTTAACGAGTGAAATGAAAACCTATGACCCCATAAAAACCTGGACACAAATGTCTATATAGGCTTTATTAGTAATCACCAAAACTAGAAACAGTCAAAGTGCCCTTCAACTAAGAAATGAATAAACAAAGTAGGTTACATCCACATGACAGACTACTACTCAGCAGTGAGGAAAAAATAAATAAAAAGTACTATTGGCTTGTACAACAGCATGGATGAATATCAAGGCTACATATTGTATGATTTCATTTATATGACATTCTTGGAAAGGGAAAACTATGAGAAGAAAACAGATTAGTGGTTGTCAGGGGCTAGAGAAGTTGAAAAGACTGACGACAAAGGGACATTGGGGATTTGTGGGAGTGAGTGATGAAAATATCCTATATCTACATTTTGGTGGTGGTTATACAACTGTATAACTTTGTCAAAACTCACAGAATTATATGCTAAAAATTATGAATTTTATTATTTGCAAATTACCCCTTAGAGAGAGAAAAAAAATCAAGCAAGGAGAAACATTTGTGGGTTATAAAATTTTTTCATAAATATTTTATTTTCAATGTTTGTTTTTTCAATTCAGTGACAGCTAATTTTCTGTAATAAAAATATTCATGACATAAATCAGATTCATGTTCTAAGTTTCAGCTTTGACAGCTTTTATTATGTCAGCATTTATTATGTACCACGATCCAATACCATTGCAATGAGCTGGGTGAGTTTTCAAGATGTCAGACCACAAGACAACAGGGCAGCAAGGCTTGGAGAGAATGGGACAGAGGAGTGATCTGTTCCAACGGTGGAACATAAGTCTGCTGCTGGGTAAGCAGCTCACTTTTGGCGAACTGTCCTTGATATTTTGGGTTTGAAGAGCTGCTGCTTGTTCCTCTTCACTCCTTACTGTTTTAAACATACTTATGACAGTGAAATCAACAAAGAGTAACTGAATACGTACATGTAATGCATACGTGTTTCCTTTAATATAATTATAGTTCAACTAATGAAGCAGATACTTTCAGAGGTTACAACCTCTGTGATAGAAATGTCCAGAGGTAAAAATAATATAGAAGATATAGTGGTGTGCTCCCAGGTTTGGTATTTTCATGATAAAAAATATTGGCATTTTCAACAGAGGCAAAGACAAAAAACTTTACAGGTTTTAAAAATTTACCATTTTAGACCATACAGTAACATAACTTCAATGAGGAATAATAAATTTTTATATCTCACAAACTTTATGTTTATATCATTATGTGTTTACTATTTTCATCTGAGCAAATCAGACACCACTAGGATTTCAAAAAATGGAAGCAATCTTACCTCAATAAACTTGTCCTTTATATATATGAAGAATCTGAGATTCAGAAAATTAAAACAGTTGGCAAAGATTTTGTAAATAGTTAATACCAGAATTGGAACTAAAATTCATGTCACTAGATTCTTCAAGAGTTTTAAATTACAGTTTAAAAAACTAGGACCAGCTGTCCTTAAAGTAGAAAAAGAAATGAACAGGATGGGAAAAGTTTAAAATCTCTTTATTGTCTAACTTATAAATTATTTCAACAGAAATTTTAAGGACACATTTACAGAATCAAAAAAAGATAAAACTCAATTCAGTATTATATGAAATAAAGGATAAGAAAGAGATTAAAGAAACAAAAGATTTAGTTTACCTTATCCAAATTAATGACCATTTTCCTAAACAACATTTCACATTTCCTCTTTAAATTTCACTATGGTGGTTTAAAATACATAGCGTTCACTTTAGAACACATGTGTCATTTTGAATTTTACATAATCATTTGCTTTACCTTCAAGTCAAGCACACTAATGTCCTCCTAGAAAGGGTCCTTGGAGAATTGATAATAGAACAAAGCAACTGAGTTTATTTCTAAATGATTTATGTAATTAAAGTTTAAGATAATTGGACATGAATTGTTATTGGAGTTTCATTTCTGTATTCTGGAGTACACATGATGGGAAACTTTTAGTCATAAACCATCTCTCTCTCAAAGATGTAAATGCCTTTGACATTGCTGGATGATTCTGTCACTGAGGGAATGGGCACCATCTGTCCCCGCTTACTTGCATTGCGGATGTTGACCTGACAGCACACAGTGAAACTGAAGAAGCCTGAAGGAGTATCTCCATTCCTTTTTAACCTAGTAATAAGTTATCTGAAGTGTTGCAAAACCATGTAAATTTGTCTGTGAAGCGAAGACAGTAGAATAATTGTCAGTCCGGAAAAGATTGATTATGGGAATTTAGAAAGAGAAAGACACAGAGGCTATCTGGGTTCAGAACCAATGTAACCTTTTCCAGCTGTCATGCAGGAGTAAAGCAGAGAGACAGAGGTTCTCTATTTGCTGGGGATCTAGTTGAAACGACTGAATTAGAGACCTAGGTGAGCGAGCGCCTAGTAGCACGAAGAGGCTACACTGGTAACGGTGTTATACAGTCAGATCAGAACGACAGTGTACTTCATTCCCAGTAAACTCGGGAAGATAGGCCTGTAATCATACACCTTTCATTTTAGTCTATTATAGTCAAAGCCAGAAGAGAAGTGGACGCAGATGTCAGGCAATTGGCAAAGACTTTATTTTCTCTGACCCACATGTCTAATTTTATAAGCAGTCTATTATCTCTCCTTACATTACATATGTGTAGCTAATTAACTCGTATTCTCCCTGAAATATTCTCTTCCTCCTCCTCTGCTCCTACTTTCTATTATTTCTATTAATTATCATCAGTTCAAAAGCTTGGAACCATTTTAAACACCATCCCGCCCCCATCAATTGCTTGTCAATTGATTCTACTTCCAGAATATATCTCTAAGTCGTTCCCTTCTCTTCATTTTCAGTATTGCAACCACAATTCAAGTCTTTTTTTTCCTTACCATGTTTTTACTTTCCAAATATTAGCCAGCTGGATTCCCTATCCTCAATCTCCCTCTCTGTAACCTGATTTATGGTTCATTTTCCTACAGAGCAGTTCTAGTCATAATATATCTATGCTCTGAAATCTTTCGTTATCCCACACTGTTGAGTAAGGCCCAACTGCATGCACACAATCATGATTTTTTATTCAATGATGCCATAATATTTCCTACATCCTCCTTCATGCTCTCTGCACTGAGTTTTCTTGCCTCTGTACCTTGTTTATGAGGTCTCCTCTGCCTGGAACACCTACTCACTTTCTACTTATCCTTTAAGACCTACATCAAATCTTGTGTTCTGCACAGAACTTTCTTGGATCACACAGTTATGAACAACCTTTTGCCACCTGAGTGTTCACAGAATGGGGCTGAAAGGTATCCACCTAAGAATATTATGAGAACTAGGCACTAAAATTGTAGAATTGTTGGGCAGCGTATACAAGCTTGCAGTTCAGCTCATCATGTTAAAAAAGAATGATAAGCTTGGTGCTCATAACACCAAGGTCCAGGGTTTGATCCCTATACCCGCCAGACACACAAAAAATGATAGACAGCTAATACACCTCCCTACCCTCAGATACTTTCCAAGGAAGACTCTGGAAAATAAAAACTGTTGAGCCATCACCCCACATCTGAAAGTTTGGTCCAATCCATAACAAAAAGTACTGTCAAATATTTAAGCATGTGTGCACACACGCACATAAACATACAGAAAAGGAGAGCATGTTTTTACTGAGCAATCCACTGGATTTCTTTGAAAGGATAGCTAAGCATGCAAGTGATATTGGACCCAACAAATAGGATTGTTGGACTTCCATGGCAAAGAAATAGCTGCTTCCTCTCACTCCATCTCCCGTGTTCTACAACAATCACACATGTTTTTCAGAATTCTGTAAATAAGCCATGCCCTTTCATATTTCCATACCTTTTGGTTTTGGGGCCATGTCAAATATTACCTCCTTTTTGAAAACTCCCAAAGCAGAGAAATAAATTCACTTTCTTCTTTAATTTCCTGTTGGACCTATCTCATAATAAGTTCAGGTTGGATCTATCTCAATTACATTACCCCTCACAATGGTGCCCTAGTTACTGTTTTTACAACATGCCTCTACTCATGGGTGAGTCTCTGGATTATAGGGACCAAGTTATTATTCAATCTTTGTATCACTAGAATCTAGTAAAGTGCCTAACATAGTAGGTGCTCAATAAATATTGTATAAATGAAAGAATAAATGAAAATATGGTAGACACTACTAACCCTAAGTTTCCAAAGAAAATAAGGCTCAGCATTTAAATTACTTGCTCATATTCACTAACTTATTAGTAGAAGAGCTAAGATTCAAACCCAAGTCTTCTTACTCTAAAGCCAATTTGGCTCATTCCCCAAATAGAATGACTCACATCACCTTATTTGTCAAATTCCTGAATATTCAAATGAGGTGACACTTGAACTTGAAGTAGTTTTATTTTTATAGAGAAACAAGCATCTTGACACAGAGGCAGAAATGTAATAAGCTTTCAACACAAAGAGCTATATACCAACAATTGCATTCATATATAGAGCACATTCATAACAGATTACTCAGATAAAGTAAAAACTACGGATACAATACTTAACTTTGAGAAAACTACACTCCTCCATAAATCTCCCGCTCAGGTGTCACATAAGTGGACTCAATGGGTCTGGGTCTGAACCAATATTTGATTTGACTGCATTTCAACATGGTAAAAGAATGTTGAGTGCCCCTCGGTGTTTGTGGCACAAAGAGGATCTGAAATGATTAGTGTCGCCCGCTGACTATACCCATTCATTATTTCAGTCAGGCAGAAGAACTGTGTGACTGGGTTTCAAAACAAATTGATTATTTCAGGTTACCTGAGATTGTTTTAAGTGCTTATAAGCAGAGTAATAACAGTTGGATCTCACATCCATATTGTAAACTGATTAGCCATGTATCCCATTTCATGATTGATTCCAGCTTTGTCTACAGGCATGGCCGTTGAGCAATTCCAAGAAACATTTCCCCCTATCAGCACTATCCTTCTAAATGGCAGGACTATTGGCAGAGATAAGAAATATGGGTTATTTCGTTTGTACTGGTCCTGAGATAAAACATTCTAAGTTTGACAAAGATAGAAGAAAACATTTCTAAAGAAACCATTTGGCCCCATTCATAAAGACATGAACTCCTTTATTATTAGATTTATTACTTACCATACCATATGACATTGGCTATTTGGGGAATGAGAATTCAGAGTGTGTGGATCATTGATGTGATGCATTGTAGCCATATGTGTTTTCGCCTTATGCTTTTTAAGCATTCTTTTTCTGTACTAATTTTAAAGAAACATTATGTAATTGGCTGTCAATTTATGCAGAACTGTTGAAGTGTGATGTCATTTTGGTCAAAATTAGATTGCACAAATTCAGAAACCCTAACCTGAGATCATCCAATTTCCCAGATTACTAGATTTACATATTAATAACTCCTAGGGTATTTTTCTTTTCACCAGCTCTAATTACAACCATAATTTATGGATTGGGATCTTTTAAACTCCAAATGCAATGGCCAAGTGCTTAAAGCCTGGAACTTTGCCATAGTGTCACAGAGACCCTCAGCAGACACAAATCTAGAAGGCTGGAGCTTTGCATTTCATTCTATTTTCCCCCAAGGGATGGTTCTTGACACATTATTTAATATATACTCATACACTCCCAGCAAACCCCAATGCCAAATGATGGCTATGAGAGAGGATTCATGGCCCATTGATTCAAAATGTGTTCATTTTTCTATTCACATTCATCTTTATAATGATATATATGTAAAAATGAAGAAATCAGAATTTTTCTCCTTGGATTCAACTTGCCATAGTGTCTATAAAGTGGAAAAGAAAAAAAAGTAGGGTAGGCCCGGTGGTGCACTGGAGAGTGCGCCGCTTGGGAGCGCGGCAGCGCTCCCGCCGAGTGTTCGGATCCCATGTGGAGACAAGTTCCCGCTCACTGGCTGAGCGCGGTGCAGGTGCAACACCGAGGGTTGCGATCCCGTTGCCGATCAGTAAAAAAGACAAAGAGGAAAAAAAAAAAAAAGAAAGAAAAGAAAAAAAAGTAAAATCTGGTTCTTGTGTGAAAGTGTTTTCTGAGCTGAGTTTTGGATGCTCTATCTCCTCTGAAATAATGGGATCTTCTTCAGAGGGAAGGAGTTAGTGAAGAAGATTTTGATTCCCTCAAATCATGCTTATTCCCTTGGCAGCTGGAAAAAGCAAGCATTGTTTGGTGGCATATTTCTCAACTCAATAAAAAGAGTTTTTATTTCCATGCACATGCTTAATGGTCAATTAAAGAGCTATTCCAAAGACTGGGTTTATATTCAAAACTCTCTTGACTTCATTCAACAACAAAATGAATGGGAGTGTGTTTCCCATTGAAGATGAACTTAAGAAAGAGGAAGATTTTGATAGGTTGGGGGAGGGGGTGATTTTCTAGGTAGATGGGAAAGAACAACACATGACTGGGAGACAGAAGCATGGGACAAGTATGGGTAACACTACATAGTTGGGGTACTCTGGGAACTTAACATACAAAGAGGAGACAAAGGGAGATACTGTCAGAACAAATTTGGGGGTCATATTGGAGTGAGTTTGAAAGTTCTAAGGGATTTATTCTGCATCGTTTCTGTTGGCCTCCAAGAGGTCTTCAGTGGGGAGTTGATTCCTGTTTATTTTGCTGTTAAATAAAGGCAGAAGATGTAGAATTAAGCCATAATTTTAAGATACAGTCTTTGGAAGGGCTCTTTAATGTTAGATGCTTACACGACAGGACAGATTTGGGGAATGACATCAGCAGTTAATTAGGGCTTATGTAGTAAAATAGGCAGCATATAATCTGGGTACCAAATAGATCCTCTCCTCCATATGACAGTAATAACAATACTAGTAATAGCAACTATCTGTTGAGTACTTGCTATGTGACAAGTGCTTTACTTTGTTTCAGTTAATTCTTACAACTGAGCGTGAGAGGGGTACTCTTATCCCTTTATAGATCGAGTAAATAACACCCCAAATGTAAGTAAAATACTTAAGAAGCCAGATCAAACTGACCATAGTCCATGTGCTTGGTCACTTCTCTTTCCTGCCTCCCATTTGGACACCAGACAATTCCTCATACCCCACTGTCGGTAGCTATTCGAGCACATCTGTCCACACAGAGCCTTAGAAGGGCCTCACTAAATCAATTCCTCCTGACACCAGCACCTCTGCTGGAGAAGTCTGTGGGGTGCATAACTAGTCCTCCATGTGTCTATGTGTGAGACTAGCTGAGAGAGTTAACTGTGCATCACGATGGGCACAGCATGGGCTCTGGGGATAAGCTGCAAGGTGCAAATGCCGACCCTACCATGGGCCAGGTATGTGACTGTGGGCAACTTCTCCGCACCTTGGTTTACTTCCCTATAAAACAGGGATTATAAGGTTGGCACCCTCATTGGTGTGTTTTGATAATTAAATGAGGCAATACATGTGAAGTATGTTGAATTTAAACTTTATCTGGCAAACAGTAAGCACACGATAAATGTTATTGTTATTTTCAACCAAATAGTGGGGTCAGTCCCACGGTATTCCAAAAGAGAAACTGGAGCAAATAACACAGGAAATACTGATTCCTTTATTGGGGACACCGTGAGTCTACTGTTTGTATCTCCCTTTCTCTGTCTTTGGACTCTGTTCTTTATTTCTGTGTAAGTAAGCCCTGTCCCTGATAGAATAAGTGACTTTCCAAGAGACCTATAGAAAGCCAAAGTCAAACTCATCTAAAAATATGAGTCTTTCTCAGTCCTAAAGCCAGGAGATCATAAATCATTTACAGAATGCAAAATAAAGTTCAGTCCTAATTACAGAAGAGGAGGAACACAATTATCTTTTAAAATCCACTCTTGCCTCATGGAAAACTTTCATCTGTTCTATTTAAATGGTAGAACTGTCCTTTTGGGGGATGCTCAGCTTTGTGATTAGATAAGAAGCATATGGTGATGTCAACAAGGTAAAAAAATGAAAGGGGAGGGTGGACTGAAAGTGAGTCCAGTAGCTGAAAACTCATGTGTTCCTGTTTTAAGAATACATTTTATTGTGTATATTTGAGGTTTACAACATAATGTTATGGGTTACATATAGATAGTAAAATGATTACTATAGTGAAGTAGATTAACATATCTATCATCTCAGTTACTTTTCTTGTGATAAGAGCTAAAATCTATTTTTTAAGAAAAAACCCTAATACAATAGTTCTCATGTTGTGCAGTAGACCTCTAAACTTATTCATCCTATTCATCCTATAGATCTGCTATTTTCTATACTTTGCTCTACATCTCCTCATTTCCTCTCTCATCCCCCCCACCCCACCTGCTCATGGTAACCACTGTTTCATTCTCTCAGTGTATTCAAGCTCTTTAAAATATATATATATATACATTCCAAATATAAGTGAGATCATGCAATAATTTTCTTTCTGTATCTGGCCCGTTTTGCTCAGCATAATGTCCTCCAGGTCCATCCATGTTGTGGCAAAAGGCAGGATCTCCTTGTTTTTAAAGGCTGAATAGTATTCCATTATGTATATACACCACATTTTCTTTATCCATTCATCTGCTGGTGGGCATTTAAGCTGTTTCCATATCTCAGCTATCATGAATAATGCTACCATCATTTTCATAGTTAGTCCTCAATTCATAACCTTTGTCTTCCTTACATTGCTTATAGGACAGTTCAAATTGGCATTGAAAGCTTGGCATTCAAGATCTCCACAATTAATCAAAATATACATTCCCAACAGTAGTTCTCACTCGTTCCTAATATATAAAGCCTCTTCTCTGGTGATTCTGAATATCACAAGTTAGACTGTTTATGATTTACCTCTCTGGAAGATGATCTCCAAGGCAAACATGATAGTCGGCAAGTAAGAAAGTTGATTTCTGAGTCCTCATGCCCCCATTCAAGGTGTTTACAAGTTCTCAAGGTAGCTGTAGTATTCTGTAGATTTCGTATTTAGTCCTGGCCTGCACTGAATCTTTTGGGTTCCTGAGAGAATGAGTCAGGTCTAATGAAGGAGGAAGCATGCATATGGGGGATTGAATTTGGATTAGAAAAATCCATGGCAAATGTAATAATACCTTCTAAATCCCCTCTTAACTATTCACTCTATATATATCTTCTGAATTCTAGATATGAATTAGATTCCTTAGGAAAAAAACACTCTGGTCTATACAGATCCCATGAGCATCTGCAGAAACAAGCAAGGCGTTGGAGATGAGCTGAGGCTCATCAGGTAGACTGAAGTTTGGCTGAGTTTGTCAGAGTGCCCTATGGCCAGGCACCTGCTCTGACATTGAGAACCATTAAAATATTAGGCTTCAGTCTTACTGATATCTAGAAGAACTTCCCAAAGGACAAAAAACCAGCTGTTGATATTTATGAGATGTCTATAAAATTATCAAGGAAGGAAATATGAACTTGAACCATTTAATATTACCCATAAATATTCTGCTAATTTATCTCAGTTAATGACAGCTTCCAAAGCAGTCACTAAATCTTTTGCTGAACATCTGTGCTATATGTGGGTGGTTGTAATAGTACTAAATAAACTGTTTTTATTCATTTATTGCCATGAGTTAAAATTGATAACACAATTCTTTTATTAAAAATAAGATGCTAAAATCATAGAACATAACTACTTACATGAAGAAATATTACATTTTCTTTATTATAGTCTTTTTTGGCAAAATTCAATATTCTGAGAATTAGTGTAGAATATCTGTTAGATATAAAAATCATAGAAATCCTTATAAATGAGTGAAAACCTGTAATTCTTTGCCTGCAACTGATGGTACCTCAAGTTGGTATAACTAATGATGATTCTGTTGAGGTGAAGTTATTCCACGGCACTCATCCCCTTTTCTCCCTTCCAGCTCAGGTTGGCCTGTTCCTATCTTTCCCAATAGTAAGCCAGGAGAAATGTCTAGAGCAGTGAAGAGGTATGTATATCAAGCAGCTAGATCTTTACTTTGCCGTGAGCTCAAAGTTAAAAGATTATAAACTTCTATGGTTCTTACAAATGATTTTACAATATGCCACCTAAATCATTGGTCTCTGTAATGTCTCCCTTAATTCATTCAACCCTGTTATTTGAAGGGCATGAAAAATGAGAGTGACACAAGTAGCCAATGCAATGATCCTGACTCCTCATGGTGCAAAAGATCATTAGAGGAGACCCTGCAAAATTCAAGACCCCCAAGACTCTCCAATAACTACACATATTCAGTCTTCATTGTCAAGTTACATATCACAGATAGCTCTTGAGAGAAAAGGTTAAGTTCAAAGAGCATTCATAATACACACATAAATGGTAAAAACCGTATAACTTAGAGCTCAAATAAAGAAATTGTGATACAATCAAAACATAAAAAATAACAGGGAAAGGGAAAAGCAAAGATACAATTAATAATTGAAATCTCTATATTTTTTCAGTCATATAGGCTAAAAAAGTAAGACAGAGTCTCAGAGTTTGATCATTATAATAACAGAAAATCACAAACTCCTTCTGAAATCAGGAGTAAGAAAATCCTAGGATCCATATATGTGTAAGTAAAATTTATATTACTTATCCAAGTAATATAAGGCAAAAAACCAAAACAAAAAGCCTTTTCAATTCCCAAATATTTAAATCACAAATATTTTCCTGGCTTTTTTACCTAGGTGAGTCTTGGCACTTCATTCTCCTTTGCAATTTTTAAGTTGCACTTTGGCTTTAATAGAATGATTGGGATGGTGGAGATAGAGGTAACTCACCATGCCCTAAATTAATGAATGTTAACAAACTACATTAAAAAACACAGACTTTTGGATTTGGGTTTTTTTTTTAAAGCTTCTCTTGATTCAATCTTAAATTTTAATGCACTGCAGAAAGAATGCCAATCAATTTAGGGGTAAACTAAAATTATTCTGGAAATAATCTGAGTGACATTTATGAAAATACCCAAGAAAATGCTAAAAAATTAAAGCAGTGAGGTAAATAGTGTGAACAGATATCAAAATATTGGAAAGCTAGATTTGGAAAATATATTGTTGACATAGTAAAGGAATAAACAGGTATATCAATGGAATGGGGAGAAAGTACAGAAACAAAGACAAGTAAATAAGAATTTAATATATGATAAGGTAATGCTTCAATTCAATGA